>NC_091155.1:56755492-57062637 GCF_040958095.1 Procambarus clarkii
GGTGCATTCGGAAGACAAAACCGTGGTAGACATGGTTGGAACAAGTTAGGTGAGAGGGTGGTGGAGGCCAAAACCATAATCATAATCATCTGTATCAAACCTTATTACAGGTAAAACCAGTAGGCAGTCTTCTGTATTTTATCAAACCGTTATTAGTATAATAGATCTCGTAATAATTTTGCAAAAATAATGGCATTTACTATTTTTAAAAGATTATTAGCAAATTTACAGAAATGGTGCATTCGGAAGACAAAACCGTGGTAGACATGGTTGGAACAAGTTAGGTGAGAGGGTGGTGGAGGCCAAAACCATAATCATAATCATCTGTATCAAACCTTATTACAGGTAAAACCAGTAGGCAGTCTTCTGTATTTTATCAAACCGTTATTAGTATAATAGATCTCGTAATAATTTTGCAAAAATAATGGCATTTACTATTTTTAAAAGATTATTAGCAAATTTACAGAAATGGTGCATTCGGAAGACAAAACCAATTTTTCACTTTTGACAATTGAGCACCTGCTACATCCAGATTCTAGGGAGGAAAGGAAGGACGATCTTACTGGATCCCATAGCCTCTCCGAGGCACAAACCAGGCTTTTACATAACCCCCCCCCCCTGCACCCGAGCTTTTTAAAATAGTAAATGCCATTATTTTTGCAAAATTATTACGAGATCTATTATACTAATAACGGTAAATAAATAATAAATAGTAAATAAATCAAAATCAGTTACATTATTTTATCTTATTCATAGCATAAATGTTCTCGAAGATTACTAAAAAGAAATTGAATTAGACTACAGCAAATTGGCAAACTTTACCTTGTATCTGTTTCCACCGAGTTTGTTTGGGGCGTTCTTCAACATATCAGCAATACTTGTCTCAACATCTCTTTCAGTTGCATTAGTGTGGGTGTTGATACAGGCTTCTGGAAATTTATAAGAATTAATTAATATATATAATTATAATTCACTTTGCTATTCCCCATTCCACAGTCCTCTCGTCCTTCCCACTTCCCTGTCCCCACATCATCCCCACTATTCCCACTTCCCTGTCCCATCGTCCTCCTTACCATTTTCCCCTCCCCTGTCCTTCTTCCTCCCCCACCATCTCCCATTCACCTGTCCCTTTGTCCTCCCCAGCATTCCCCTGTCCCCACCATCCCCAACTCCCCAGTCCCCTCGTCCTCCCCATCATTACCCTCTCCTCTGTCCCCTCGTCTTCCCCACCATACCCCCCTCTCGTCCTCCCCACCATTCCAAACTACCTCATCCGATGCATTCTATAATGGTCTGATGCTTCCATCAGAAAATTGGGAACATCAAATGATCTGATATTCCCATCACTGAAAAATAAGAACAGCTAAAAAAATGAAATGAAAAAAATAAAAAAATAAACTATACTCATGAAATGAACAGTATGGTAAACAACACAGCTCAATTTCAATGCAATGTCACACAAAATTATTAAATCGAAATGAAAATAAATTGAAATCTATGAAAATTCAAATTATCAATACAATCGGAAATATTGAAATAATATCGCAACATAATATAGTGTGGGTTGCTCTTACGTGCAACAGACGGTGCTGTTTTTCAAAAAAGGCATGGTTTTACCTGTCACAAGTGTGGCATCTATACTTATACTCACGAAATGAACGGTATGGTAAACAACATAGCTCAATTGCAATGCAATGTCACAATAACATTTAATAACAATAATAACAATAACATTTAAATATACTTTAAGATATAATCTAGAAGAAAATAAGAACATTGAAACGGTTCATGAACTCGATTTCAATAAAGGACACTATGGGGAACTTTGAAAAACAGTTAATGAGTATAATTAGACAGACTTGTTGCTAGGCAGAGGAGTAAATAATGAGATATATGGCAAATTTTGCAAAATATACGGCACACAAACATTCATACCCAAACAAAGCAAAATGCTAGGTAAGAACAAAGCAGTTGGCCCGTAGGGGAAAGGAGATACCCACAAGACTGGAATACAAGTCATTAACAAGCACACAAGTACTACACTACACAACAACCGCACTACTACCAGAACTGGACGAATCACTACCAAAACAACACATTGCACATCACTACCAAAACAACACAACACAACACAAGCATTGGCAAAGAATTATAGACCAGTTGCACTAACATCCCACATAATAAAATTATTTGAGAGTGATCAGGAGTCAGATTACTAGTTTTATAGAGACCAATGACCTCCACAATCCAGGCCAACAAGGATTTAGAGCAGTTTCTATGATCGAGCCACTGAGATCTATAAAGAATTCTGATCAAGAAAGAGATGGTTTTAGATAGAAAACTATAACCTGAGGATCATATTAAGAACATTCTGCGAGGGGCCTATGCTACACTTTTTAACTTTAGAATTGCTTTTAAATACATAGGTCAAAAAGTTTTAAAAGTTTTAAAAGTTTTTTAAACCTCTCGTGTATCATGAGTGTGTTAAAGCATCAGATGGTGCATTCAGATGATGAATATTACCTAGTTCCTTCATCTGGGAAGAATGAACACATATTGGTGCATTCGGTGAATAAAACTAACTACTGTAGTTTAATTGATCAACAGACTGTATATAATATGCAGACTGTATGTGGATCTGCGGGCCACTCCAAACAACACCCTGGTGGACCAAGCTCCACCAGGGCTAAAGCACAAAGTGATATAGATGTGATAGAGAAACTAGGTCAAATGGAGGAGTAGGTCTGTATATTAAACAGCACCTGACGTGCACAGAGCTACTAAACTCAATGTGGTGGTAGAGTGGTGGGGGGGGGGAAACATTGCAGAAAAAAACAAAAATACAATTTGGTCAACAAAACAGCATTGTTTAAAATAGAAGACATGGGTTGTCATTTTGGGGGTAAGGTAGGTTACATTGAGTTAATTAGTTAGTACTTAGTTTTTATCTTAAACTGGTTGGGAGAGGTACAGTGTTGCTGTGCTGGTGAAAGAACACCTAAAGGTAAATTAAATAATGATTGCGAATCCACAAGAAGTTGACATAATATCGCTAGAGATCTGCAATCAGGATGATAAACTTTCCTTAAAGAATTTGACAAACACTTGCTGATAGGACATGAAGTAAATGAAATGTATGTCAAGTTTTGTGAAATATATGATAAAAGCACAACAAAATTTGTACCAAAGGAGAGATGCAGAACTAGGAAAAGGGGTTTGTTCAACAGAAATTGCGAGAGGGCCTGAGACCCAAACACACACAAATGGAATCAATATATAGCAAGAGGCCAAACCCCCAAACATACAAGCGATGCAAAGATGCGAGAAACAGCAGTAGCATTAAGGAGAGGGACTTAAGGACCATAAATAAAGTGTGAAAATAAACTCGAGTAAATTTTTTTAACTACTCTCGACAGTGAAGAAAAACAAATATTCAGACGATTTGTGTTAGAATCATTAATCTTACACTTTCGGTCATATTCAACAACACAAATACATACACACACATTCCTGTTGCTGTAGCAAGTGAAGAATTACACACACAGATCACAATAACGTGATGCATCAAATGAACAAATCCACAAGGGCCGTGACGAGGATTCGAACCTGCGTCCGGGAGCATCCCAGACACTGCCTTAATCGACTGAGCTACAACAGGGTAAAAGGGTTGAAACCGAAGTTCTACTGAACTTACTGGATCCCATAGCCTCTCCGAGGCACAAACCAGGCTTTTACACAACCCCCCCCCCCTGCACCCGAGCTATGTCAACAGGCCGTTCTCCCTCTTCGCCCTTCCGAATGCACCATATCAGTAAATTTTTTAATAATCTTTTAAAAATAGTAAATGCCACTATTTTTGCAAAATTATTACGAGATCTATTATTCTATAGAATAATGCATATATGCATATAAATACAAAAAATAAATACAAAACAAGTAAATGTAAATAATTTTACCTTGCACCTAGATCCACCAAGCCTGTATGGCGCGCGTTTCAGTACTTCGGAAATCTAGAACTATCTTGAATCTCTAATCTGCAATGAAACAATACATATTATTGCACTTACCAAAACATGGATGAATGTAGAAAATACAGAACTATTAGCTGAATATCAAATAAATGGATTTAATCTATTTCACACAGATAGATATATTACACCGTGTATATTAGGTAATACCTAACATACACGCCTCCACACACACTACATTTGAAATGTAGTCTCAAAAAGACTACATTTCAACAGCAAAGATTACTCCATAAAAAAATAATTAAATTATTGACCAACATGAGAGAGGGTTAGCCAACATGAGAGGGTTGTGTTGATTGCCTGAAAATATTTAAATTGTGTAATGTATTGAATGGCATTTTTCAAGTTACAACATTTTTTAAATTACAGAACTAGGTTCTAGGCTTTGCTAGGCTTAATTCAATTATTACAGATAAGCCTAACCTAGCCTAGAACCCAGTGGGTTTTCTTCCTATTGGGGAGTGTTGTACATGCCTCGCCTCCACATACACACTAGCACAGCCAGGCCTCGCCTCCACATACACACTAGCACAGCCAGGCCTCGCCTCCACATACACACTAGCACAGCCAGGCCTCGCCTCCACATACACCAGCACTGCCAGGCCTCGCCTCCACATACACCAGCACTGCCAGGCCTCGCCTCCACATACACACTAGCACAGCCAGGCCTCGCCTCCACATACACACTAGCACAGCCAGGCCTCGCCTCCACATACACCAGCACTGCCAGGCCTCGCCTCGCCTCCACATACACCAGCACTGCCAGGCCTCGCCTCCACATTTAAACCAACCAAGCCCACAAATACGTTAACATGGACCAGCATTACACCGTCTAACATACTCTGTCAGATGTAACAACTAAATTTGTGAATTCAAGACCAAATCTATTGTATAACACAGTGTTAGTACGAGAAAAACATTACTTACATTCGAAGCCGTGTTTTAAAATGGCGGCGGTCTTGTACTGACGCTCCAAACTGTGTGTTCGTTTGCGTATGATGAACGTGTGACAATTTACTACAACAATTATTTAATTATTCTTATTCTTTATTTTAATATTTTTAGGGTACATGAAATTTCAAACTTATTTGCACACAATAATATAATTGCATTGTCATAACCTTTATATATTACGGAAAATACGATGACATGAACGAAGTCAAAGTGAAGTTGAAGTCAAAGTCATTCGCCGAATGTATTAGTCATTTTTTTTCTCCCAAACGATAGGGGTAACAAATCCACAGAGAATATAAGTGTACAGTAAAGTAAATTTTATTCAGGAAAGTACATACATAGTTGATTTACAAACATAATGTTGGATTTATAGATAGAGCTAGTGCATACAATACCTAAAGCCACTATAGTGGGCATATAGCATTTCAGGCAACCGGGCAGTATATATGGACCCCTTACTCAAATCTCTGAATATGTTAGATATTAAGTCCCTGCACATACTCTCATGTGTATTTTATATATATAAAACGCTGCACTGTAATGTCAATCCTGACCTTAAAAGCTTCCTAGAAGGTTGTAACAGATCCCATGAGCACCACACCAGAAACAAATACCTATTTGATATTCCAAGAGTACGACTTAGTCAAACTAGAAATGCTTTACAAATCAAGAGACCTCGAATGTGGAATGACCTTCCCAATTATGTTAAAAACTGTACCTCTCCCAACCAGTTTAAGATAAATAAAGATAAATTTATAAGTTAAGAAAAATTCCACAAATCAACAACCCTGTTACTGACCCTGTATTTACCCAAGTCTTTCCTAAATTTAAACTTATCCAATTTATACCCATTGTTTCGTGTTCTATCTTGTGTTGACAATTTTAATACCCTATTAATATCCCCTTTGTTATATCTAATCAGGAAATTGTGGTTGATCTCGAACCCATTGATAATGTGACGACTTATACAGAATTTTGTAACTATATCATCAAGATTGTAACCAGCTTAGCTAAATGTAGTGTGGGGTTCAGTCCCTAAGTCCATATATGTGCCTCTCTAACCATTTAGGTTACAGGGCAAAAACATAAAAACAAAGGTAACTGCAGAAGGCCTATTGGCCCATACCAGGCAGCTCCTATCTATAACAGATAAACACTAAGTACTACCTAATTAACTCAATGTAACCTACCAACCTAACCCCCTATCCACCTAACCTATCCACCGCTGCCCACTGGATGGGGGGCGGTGTGCAGGACAAACATATAAATTTTGATACTAGCTCTCCACATATGTCAGTTGCTTAACACTTTAGTGCGCGCGGCGTTCTGGGCGCTCAAGCGTAAACACAAAAAAGTTTATAATCTTTTCACGCTCCTAACCTCAATTCTCAAGCTACGTTTTTCATTTTGGTATCAATGCGTTGGCAATAAAATTCTCTACAAGATCATATGCATAAAATGTCACCGAAGCATTTGGTATCCCACCACGAAGTAAATAAACACGAAGATGACTCGCCGTGACACCCAAACAGGAAGTAAATGTTCATACTCTTTCGTTTGTTGCCAGCCTCACAGTCATCCTACAGCGCTCATTTTGATATCACTGAACTCGCAATAAAATTCCCCACCCAGACATATGCCTATCAATGTCTAATTATGGTATCGGGTGACCCGCACGAGTGTGGGAACTGGGCGAAGCGTTAGCCGTGATTTCAGCAGGGACGACACTGTTGGGATGCAGTGCTTTGAATGTTTATACTTATTTAACTCTCCTGACAATATTTCTGAAGCTACGTATTTCATTTTTATAGCAATGTGTTCGCAATAGAAAGTTCTATAAGAACATGGGTAGAGTTGGCCAACACAGCGTCAAATAAATTTGCGGCGAATAAAATCTTACGCATGTTTGTACCCGTGAGCGTCAAAAGTTTTTACTTTGCTCATGTTTTTCAAGTTTATACTTGTTTCACACCGTTTTTTTTGTATAGTGTTCGGAATAAGATTCCCTACACAGACATATGCATATCAAATACAATTCCTTGGAATTCACAGCTGTAGAGATGACGGAAAACACACAACCGGAACCCGCTCTTGACACTCCAACTCAAACCCGCAACACCCACAAAAAAAGTTTCTCTTGTTTCATGTATACTTACTTTAGTTTTCGTGCTACAGTTCTCATTTAGGTATCAAAATATTCCTAAGAAAATAGACTACAATACTGAAACAATCTAAGACAATTATGTGTACTTACCAAAGCAAAGACGATTGTAGTAAAATAAGTTGAGCATTTTATCTCCACTCCACCTCCTTCAGGTACTGATTCCTGAAGTTGCTCAACAGATGTTCCTAGGTGGAGTGAAGCTGATGTAGGTGGTTATTTCTTGTCCACCCAATACACCCTTTTCCTGTGATAAGTGGTGTAACAAGGTATGACGCAAAGTGGAACATCGCATGTCTTGCACGCTATACCAGTTTCCTTCCTGATACCCGACTTTGAACACACTTCACACCTGCGACGTTTGGGGATTTTTACCAGCTCATGTTTCAATTTATAGTTCAGGCGAGTCTCTGCTATAACAACACGTCGCTGTTGTCTCTTGGTTGGCAATAAACTACTGTCTGAATCGTCGCTCTCACTATTGTTTTCAAACACTAATGTGGAATATGAATTATCTTCATCAGATTCAGCTTCAGCACTAGGTGTAGACGTGAAGAGAGGGCGCCTCACACCCGACGGGCCAGGTGTTGACGGGTCAGCAGCAGGATACACAGGACCAGTGTCATGATTTATGTCTGGAGCATGAACTTGATGTGGAGATGGTGTAGTTGTTGCAGGCCACTCTGCCTTGTCAAATTTCAATAAAGACCAAATAGCAACTTCATGGAACTAGAGCAGAGTTAGTTTCCTTCGATCATCTGTGTTGGCCTTGTACAATGCATGTACAATGCATTGAGTAAAGACCAAATAGCAACTTCATGGAACTAGAGCAGAGTTAGTTTCCTTCGATCATCTGTGTTGGCCTTGTACAATGCAACCACAAGTTGACATTGAATGTGAATTAACAATGAGACAAGTAAGATTTATACTAATACATTTATACTAACTCTGTTGAGCGTTGACCATTTATACATCAAATCTGTTGATGTGAGCACTTTAGTTTAGTCTGCCGTTTAAAGAAAAAAAGAGCATATCAATGGTATATCACAGAAAACGAATTTATCATAAACTCATGTATTTGTCTTATCATATTGAACTGCATTCATATTTTTAATATATAACAATATGAATATACAAATTTCTGTAAATCCCCTACCTTGTTGGAATCTGTGGAAATGAATGAGCAAATGTGCTGGCTGAAGGCGCTGAAGGAAACCACATTGGTTTCATTTTGGATACAAATGTCCATGGAAATTCAAAATGGAAACTATAATTATATAGTTGAACCTGCAGAGACGAGTTTAAGAATCTGTGTTGAGAGTGATGGACACAGCCTTCACAATTATACTTCAGAGAATGTAAACATCTAAGAGTCATTAGAAATATGTGTAGAATAATAAACCCTACATTGTTTGAGTTAGGGAAAACACCATTTGTGATATATAGATACTATAGCTGTTCCTAAAGATTCACCCTTTTTTGCACCAGCAAGATAACATATAAGATTTTAAGAGTTGACGAATGTTAATATTCTTGTTTGATAAACTGTGAACTTGAGACATAGTTAATAAGAACATATTAACACAACAAAATGTTTTCATAATCTTTAACACCACTTTCCAGCAACTTATATAATTTATATAAATTATTTTAGAGAATAATACATAAATTATATATTTAAACATGATATAGTGTTTAGTGGAATGTATAAGGAGTCAAATTGTGTTAAAAAGAGCAATTTTTAGAAAATTTGGAAAAATACTTTTTTCTGTTCAAATTATAACTAAATGGATTTTAAAGGTTTCACTCAGCCAATATATATCATTCACAATTTATTAATGAATTTTACAAAAAAACACCATAAATTTTATATTTAAACATGTAAAAACTATTTGTTTTACATTTGGAAGAAAATAATTGTAGAAAAACAATTTATAATTAAACCTTTGTGTTTGGATTTTTTGAGTAAAAGTTTCTCAAAGGCTTTCCTGCACCATTCTCAATGCAAATCATTCCCACACCTATGGCAAGAGATAGGCGAACGTTGTGTAGATGATTTGTGTTTGCTGGGTTGAGCCTCTGCATCCCTCTCTTCAGCCTCTGCATCACTCTCACGAGAGGGATGCAGAGACTTAAGAGAGTGATGCAGAGGCTTAAGGGAGGGATGCAGAGGCTCAAGAGAGGGATGCAGAGGCTCAAGAGAGGGATGCAGAGGCTCAAGAGAGGGAAGCAGAGGCTCAAGTGAGAGGATGCAGAGGCACAAGAGAGGAATGCAGAGGCTCTTGAGAGTGATGCAAAGGCTCAAGAGAGGGATGCAGGAGTTCATGAGAGGGATGCAGAGGCTCAAGAGAGAGATGCAGAGGCTTAAGAGAGGGATGCAGAGGCTCAAGTGAGTGAAGCAGAGCCTTAGGAGAGGGATGCAGAGGCACAAGAAAATGATGAAGAGGCTCAAGAGAGTGCTGCTGAGGCTCAAGAGAGGGGTGCTGAGGCTCCAGAGAGGGATGCAGAGGCTCCAGAGAGTGATGCAGAGGCTGAAGTGAGAGATGCAGAGGCTTAAGAGAGTGGCGCAGAGGCTCAAGAGAGTGATGCAGAGGCTTAAGAGAGTGACTCAGAAGCTCAAGAGAGTTATGCAGAGGCTCAAGAGAATGATGTAGAGGCTTAAGAGAAGGATGCAGAGGCTCAAGAGAATGATGCAGAGGCTCAAGGGAGTGATGCAGAGGCTTAACAGAGTGAAGCAGAGGCTGAAGAGAGTGATGCAGAGGCTTAAGAGAGTGATGCAGACGATAAAGAGAGGGAATCAGAGGCTTAAGAGAGTGTCGCAGAGGCTTACTAGAGTGTTGCAGAGGCTCAAAAGAGGGATACAGAGGCTCATGAGAGTGATGCAGAGGCTCAAGAGAGGGATGCATAGGCTTAAGAGTGTTATGCAGAGGCTCATGAGAGTGATGCAGAGGGTTAGGAGAATGATGCAGAGGCTCAAGAGAGTGATGCAGAGGCTTAAGAGAGGGTTGCAGAGGGTCAAGAAAGGGATGCAGAGGCTCAAGAGAGGGGATGCAGAGGCACAAGAGAGGGATGCAGAGGCTCGTCAGAGTGATGCAGAGGCTCAAGAGCGGGATGCATAGGCTTGGGAGAGTGATGCAAAGGCTCACGAGAGGGATGCAGAGGCTCATGAGAGGGATGCAGGAGTTCAAGAGAGGGATGCAGAGGATCAAGAGAGTGATGCAGAGGCTTAAGAGAGGGATGCAGAGGCTTAAGAGAGTGATGCAGAGGCTTAAGAGACGAATGCAGAGGCTCAAGAAAATGATGAAGAGGCTAAAGAGAGTGCTGTAGAGGCTCAAGAGAGGGATGCTGAGGTTCCAGAGAGGGATGCAGAGGCTCCAGAGTGTTATGCAGAGGCTGAAGAGAGTGATGTAGAGGCTCAAGAGAGTGATGCAGAGGCTTGAGAGAGTGACTCAGAAGCTCAAGAGAGTTATGAAGAGGCTCAAGAGAATGATGTAGAGGCTTAAGAGAGGGATGCAGAGGCTCAGGAGAATGATGCAGAGGCTCAAGGGAGTGATGCAGACGATCAACAGAGGGATGCAGAGGCTTAAGAGAGTGATGCAGAGGTTCAAGAGAGTGATGTAGAGGCACAAGAGTGATGCAGAGGCTCAGGAGAGTGATACAGACGCTCAGGAGAGTGATGCAGAGGCTCAAGAGAGTGATGCAGAGGCTCAAGAGAGTGATGCAGAGGGTCTAGAGAGTGATGCAGAGGCTCAAGAGAGTGATGCAGAGGCTCAGGAGAGTGATGCAGAGGAGTATGAGCGTGATGCAGAGGAGTATGAGCGTGATGCAAAAGCTCGAGAGAGTGATGCAGAGGAGTATGAGCGTGATGCAAAAGCTCGAGAGAGTGATGCAGAGGCCTCAAGCGAGGGATTCAGAGGCTTAAGAGAGTGATGCAGAGGCTCAAGAGAGTGATTCAGAGGCTTACGAGAGTGATGCAGAGGTTTAAGAGAGTGATGCAGAGGCTTAAGAAACGGATGCAGAGGCTCAAGAGAGGGATGCAGAGGCTCAAGAGAGAGATGCAGAGGCTCAAGAGAGGGATGCAGAGGCTCAAGTGAGGGATGCAGAGGCACATGAGAAAGATGCAGAGGCTCAATAGAGGGATGCAGAGGCTAAAGAGAGTGAAGCAAAGGCTCAAGAGAGTTCTGCAGAGGCTCAAGAGAGTGGTGCATAGGCTTACGAGAGTGATGCAGATGATCAAGAGAGGGATGCAGAGGCTTAAGAAAGTGATGCAGAGGCTGAAGAGAGTGTTGCGTAGGCTTAGGAGAGGGATGCAGAGGGCCAAGAGAGTGATGCATAGGCTCAAGAGAGTGATGCAGATGCTTAAGAGAGGGATGCAGAGGCTCAAGAGAAGGATGTAGAGGCTCAAGAGAGTAATGCAGAGGCTCAGGAGAGTGATGCAGAGGCTCAAGAGAGGGATGCAGAGACTTAAGAGAGTGATGCAGAGGCTTAAGAGAGGGATGCAGAGGCTCAAGAGAGGGATGCAGAGGCTCAAGAGAGTGATACAGAGGCTCAAGAGAGGGAAGCAGAGGCTCAAGTGAGGGGATGCAGAGGCACATGAGAGGAATGCAGAGGCTCTTGAGAGTGATGCAAAGGCTCAAGAGAGGGATGCATAGGCTTAAGATAGTGATGCAAAGGCCCAAGTGAGGGATGCAGAGGCTCAAGAGAATGATGAAGAGGCTAAAGGGAGTGCTGTAGAGGCTCAAGAGAGGGATGCTGAGGCTCTAGAGAGGGATGCAGAGGCTCCAGAGAGTTATGCAGTGGCTGAAGAGAGTGATGTAGAGGCTCAAGAGAGTGATGCAGAGGCTTAAGAGAGTGACTCAGAAGCTCAAGAGAGTTATGCAGAGGCTCAAGAGAATGATGTAGAGGCTTAAGAGAGGGATGCAGAGGCTCAAGAGAATGATGCAGAGGCTCAAGGGAGTGATACAGAGGCTTAAGAGAGTGAAGCAGAGGCTGAAGAGAGTGATGCAGAGGCTTAAGAGAGTGATGCAGACGACAAAGAGAGGGAATCAGAGGCTTAAGAGAGTGATGCAGAGGCTTACTAGAGTGTTGCAGAGGCTCTAGAGAGGGATACAGAGGCTCATGAGAGTGATGCAGAGGCTCAAGAGAGTTATGCAGAGGCTCATGAGAGTGATGCAGAGGGTTAGGAGAATGATGCAGAGGCTCAAGAGAGTGATGCAGAGGCTTAAGAGAGTGATGCAGAGGCTTAAGAGAGGGATGCAGAGGCTCAAGAGAGGGATGCAAAGGCTCAAGAGAGGGGATGCAGAGGCACAAGAGAGGGATGCAGAGGCTCGTGGGAGTGATCCAGAGGCTCAAGAGCGGGATGCATAGGCTTGGGAGAGTGATGCAAATGCTCAAGAGAGGGATGCAGAGGCTCATGAGAGGGATGCAGGAGTTCAAGAGAGGGATGCAGAGGCTCAAGAGAGTGATGCAGAGGCTTAAGAGAGGGATGCAGAGGCTCAAGAGAGTGATGCAGAGGGTTAGGAGAGGGATGCAGAGGCTCAAGAGAATGATGAAGAGGCTAAAGAGAGTGCTGTAGAGGCTCAAGAGAGGGATGCTGAGGCTCCAGAGAGGGATGCAGAGGCTCCAGAGATTTATGCAGAGGCTGAAGAGAGTTATGCAGAGGCTCAAGAAAATGATGTAGAGGCTTAAGAGAGGGATGCAGAGGCTCAGGAGAATGATGCAGAGGCTCAAGGGAGTGATGCAGACGATCAAGAGAGTGATGTAGAGGCTAAAGAGAGTGATGCAGAGGCTTGAGAGAGTGACTCAGAAGCTCAAGAGAGTGATGTAGAGGCACAAGAGAGTGATGCAGAGGCTCAGGAGAGTGATACAGACGCTCAGGAGAGTGATGCAGAGGCTCAAGAGAGTGATGCAGAGGCTCAAGAGAGTGATGCAGAGGGTCTAGAGAGTGATGCAGAGGCTCAAGAGAGTGATGCAGAGGCTCAGGAGAGTGATGCAGAGGAGTATGAGCGTGATGCAGAGGAGTATGAGCGTGATGCAAAAGCTCGAGAGAGTGATGCAGAGGAGTATGAGCGTGATGCAAAAGCTCGAGAGAGTGATGCAGAGGCCTCAAGCGAGGGATTCAGAGGCTTAAAAGAGTGATGCAGAGGTTCAAGAGAGTGATTCAGAGGCTTACGAGAGTGATGCAGAGGTTTAAGAGAGTGATGCAGAGGCTTAAGAAACGGATGCAGAGGCTCAAGAGAGGGATGCAGAGGCTCAAGAGACAGATGCAGAGGCTCAAGAGAGGGATGCAGAGGCTCAAGTGAGGGATGCAGAGGCACATGAGAAAGATGCAGAGGCTCAATAGAGGGATGCAGAGGCTAAAGAGAGTGAAGCAAAGGCTCAAGAGAGTTCTGCAGAGGCTCAAGAGAGTGGTGCATAGGCTTACGAGAGTGATGCAGATGATCAAGAGAGGGATGCAGAGGCTTAAGAAAGTGATGCAGAGGCTGAAGAGAGTGTTGCGTAGGCTTAGGAGAGGGATGCAGAGGGCCAAGAGAGTGATGCATAGGCTCAAGAGAGTGATGCAGATGCTTAAGAGAGGGATGCAGAGGCTCAAGAGAAGGATGTAGAGGCTCAAGAGAGTAATGCAGAGGCTCAGGAGAGTGATGCAGAGGCTCAAGAGAGGGATGCAGAGACTTAAGAGAGTGATGCAGAGGCTTAAGAGAGGGATGCAGAGGCTCAAGAGAGGGATGCAGAGGCTCAAGAGAGTGATGCAGAGGCTCAAGAGAGGGAAGCAGAGGCTCAAGTGAGGGGATGCAGAGGCACATGAGAGGAATGCAGAGGCTCTTGAGAGTGATGCAAAGGCTCAAGAGAGGGATGCATAGGCTTAAGATAGTGATGCAAAGGCCCAAGTGAGGGATGCAGAGGCTCAAGAGAATGATGAAGAGGCTAAAGGGAGTGCTATAGAGGCTCAAGAGAGGGATGCTGAGGCTCTAGAGAGGGATGCAGAGGCTCCAGAGAGTTATGCAGTGGCTGAAGAGAGTGATGTAGAGGCTCAAGAGAGTGACTCAGAAGCTCAAGAGAGTTATGCAGAGGCTCAAGAGAATGATGTAGAGGCTTAAGAGAGGGATGCAGAGGCTCAAGAGAATGATGCAGAGGCTCAAGGGAGTGATAGAGAGGCTTAAGAGAGTGAAGCAGAGGCTGAAGAGAGTGATGCAGAGGCTGAAGAGAGTGATGCAGAGGCTTAAGAGAGTGATGCAGACGACAAAGAGAGGGATTCAGAGGCTTAAGAGAGTGATGCAGAGGCTTACTAGAGTGTTGCAGAGGCTCTAGAGAGGGATACAGAGGCTCATGAGAGTGATGCAGAGGCTCAAGAGAGTTATGCAGAGGCTCATGAGAGTGATGCAGAGGGTTAGGAGAATGATGCAGAGGCTCAAGAGAGTGATGCAGAGGCTTAAGAGAGTGATGCAGAGGCTTAAGAGAGGGATGCAGAGGCTCAAGAGAGGGATGCAAAGGCTCAAGAGAGGGGATGCAGAGGCACAAGAGAGGGATGCAGAGGCTCGTGGGAGTGATCCAGAGGCTCAAGAGCGGGATGCATAGGCTTGGGAGAGTGATGCAAATGCTCACGAGAGGGATGCAGAGGCTCATGAGAGGGATGCAGGAGTTCAAGAGAGGGATGCAGAGGCTCAAGAGAGTGATGCAGAGGCTTAAGAGAGGGATGCAGAGGCTCAAGAGAGTGATGCAGAGGGTTAGGAGAGGGATGCAGAGGCTCAAGAGAATGATGAAGAGGCTAAAGAGAGTGCTGTAGAGGCTCAAGAGAGGGATGCTGAGGCTCCAGAGAGGGATGCAGAGGCTCCAGAGATTTATGCAGAGGCTGAAGAGAGTTATGCAGAGGCTCAAGAAAATGATGTAGAGGCTTAAGAGAGGGATGCAGAGGCTCAGGAGAATGATGCAGAGGCTCAAGGGAGTGATGCAGACGATCAAGAGAGTGATGTAGAGGCTCAAGAGAGTGATGCAGAGGTTCAAGAGAGTGTTGCAGAGGCTGAGGAGAGTGATGCAGAGGCTCCAGAGAGTGATGCATAGGATAAAGAGAGTGATGCAGAGGGTCTAGAGAGTGATGCAGAGGCTCAAGAGCGTGATGCAGAGGCTCAAGAGAGTGATGCAGAGGAGTATGAGCGTTATGCAGAGGCCCGAGAGAGTGATGCAGAGGGCCTCAAGCGAGGGATTCAGAGGCTGAAGAGAGTGATGCAGAGGCTCAAGAGAGTGATTCAGAGGCTTACGAGAGTGATGCAGAGGCTTAAGAGAGTGATGCTGAGGCTCAGGAGAGGGGTGCTGAGGCTCCAGAGAGGGATGCAGAGGCTCCAGAGAGTGATGCAGAGGCTGAAGTGAGAGATGCAGAGGCTTAAGAGAGTGACGCAGAGGCTCAAGAGAGTGATGCAGAGGCTTAAGAGAGTGCTGCTGAGGCTCAGGAGAGGGGTGCTGAGGCTCCAGAGAGGGATGCAGAGGCTCCAGAGAGTGATGCAGAGGCTGAAGTGAGAGATGCAGAGGCTTAAGAGAGTGACGCAGAGGCTCAAGAGAGTGATGCAGAGGCTTAAGAGAGTGACTCAGAAGCTCAAGAGAGTTATTCAGAGGCTCAAGAGAATGATGTAGAGGCTTAAGAGAAGGATGCAGAGGCTCAAGAGAATGATGCAGAGGCTCAAGGGAGTGATGCAGAGGCTTAAGAGAGTGAAGCAGAGGCTGAAGAGAGTGATGCAGAGGCTTAAGAGAGTGATGCAGACGATAAAGAGAGGGAATCAGAGGCTTAAGAGAGTGTCGCAGAGGCTTACTAGAGTGTTGCAGAGGCTCAAAAGAGGGATACAGAGGCTCATGAGAGTGATGCAGAGGCTCAAGAGAGGGATGCATAGGCTTAAGAGTGTTATGCAGAGGCTCATGAGAGTGATGCAAAGGGTTAGGAGAATGATGCAGAGGCTCAAGAGAGTGATGCAGAGGCTTAAGAGAGGGTTGCAGAGGGTCAAGAAAGGGATGCAGAGGCTCAAGAGAGGGGATGCAGAGGCACAAGAGAGGGATGCAGAGGCTCGTCAGAGTGATGCTGAGGCTCAAGAGCGGGATGCATAGGCTTGGGAGAGTGATGCAAAGGCTCACGAGTGGGATGCAGAGGCTCATGAGAGGGATGCAGAGGCTCAAGAGAGTGATGCAAAGGCTTAAGAGACGGATGCAGAGGCTCATGAGAGGGCTGCAGAGGCTCAAGTGAGGCATGCAGAGGCACAAGAGAGGGACGCAGAGGCTCTTGGGAGTGATGCAGAGGCTCCAGAGAGGGATGCAGAGGCTTAAGAGAGTGATGCAAAGGCTCAAGAGAGGGATGCAGAGCCTTAAGAGAGGGATGCAGAGGCTCAAGAGAGGGATGCAGAGGCTTAAGAGAGTGATGCAAAGGCTCAAGAGAGGGATGCAGAGGCTCATGAGAGGGATGCAGAGGCTCAAGAGATGGATGCAGGAGCTCAAGAGAGAGATGCAGAGGCTCAAGAGAGTGATTCAGAGGCTTACGAGAGTGATGCAGAGGCTCAAGAGAGTGATTCAGAGGCCTACGAGAGTGATGCAGAGGCTTAAGAGAGTGATGCAGAGGCTTAAAAGACGGATGAAGAGGCTCATGAGTGGGATGCAGAGGCTAAAGTGAGGGATGCAGAGGCACAAGAGAGGGACGCAGAGGCTCTTGAGAGTAATGCAGAGGATCCAGAGAGGGATGCAGAGGCTTAAGAGAGTGATGCAATGGCTCAAGAGAGGGATGCAGAGGCTTAAGAGAGGGATGCAGAGGCTAAAGAGAGGGATGCAGAGGCTAAAGAGAGGGATGCAGAGGCTTAAGAGAGTGATGCAAAGGCTCAAGAGAGGGATGCAGAGGCTCATGAGAGGGATACAGGAGTTTAAGAGTGGGATGCAGAGGCTCAAGAGAATGATGCAGACGCTTAAGAGAGGGATGCAGAGGCTCAAGAGAGTGATGGTGAGGCTCAAGAGAATGATGAAGAGGCTCAAGAGAGTGCTGCAGAGGCGCAAGAGAGGGATGCTGAGGCTCCAGAGAGGGATGCAGAGGGTGAAGAGAGAGATGCAGAGGCTTAAGAGAGTGATTCAGAGGCCCAAGAGATTGATGCATAGGCTTAAGAGAATGATGTAGAGGCTTAAGAGAGGGATGCAGAGGCTCAAGAGAATGATGCAGAGGCTCAAGAGAATGATGCAGAGGATCAAGAGAGGGATGCTAAGGCTCCAGAGAAAATAAAAAAAATGATGCAAACACATAATTGATTAGAAATTAACCTTAAATACTTCATTTTCAATCAACTATTTGTTTCTCGTTAAAATACTGAGTAAGATATTGAAATGGGAGAAGTTCTGTTTTTATTGCATATATCGACGTTTCAGCCAGATTAGAGCGGTTTTACGTGTACATCTTCCATCGGTAATATAAACGGAAAATCAGGAACATTTTAGTTAATTCTAATGAAAACACATTGATTTTTATCATTTGTATTGGAAACAACATTGACATATGTCTTTTTTTGGATCTAAATAATTCGAAACCTCGCTCTATGATTTGAAGTTAAAGTCCTCAAATATGGTAAAATAGTGACTTTTTTCACGTTTTTTATTTAGTGTGATTTTACGTAAATACATTCGTTTTTACCAATTATTCGATACTACTTCATGTTTTCCCACGATATGTGATTTGACCTTCATATCTCAGAATTTCGCAAATTTTGAATTTTTATCAAGTTTCTTGCATTTTGTTTTGTACAAAAAATCATCGAATTTTGCAATAATTTGACGTTTATCATCCCCACTTCCTTTGTGATTTAAACAAAAAATCATCGAATTTAGCAATATTTTCACGTTTATCATCCCCTTTTCCTTTATGTTATTTAAACAAAATATCGTCGAATTAGGCAAGATTCTACCGTTTTTCAACGTTTATGTGAATTTTCCGTTTATTGTTATTAATTCATTAAATATACGATAAAAATGATGCAAACACATAATTGATTACAAATTAACCTTAAATACTTCATTTTCAATCAACCATTTGTTTCTCGTTAAAATACTGAGTAAGATATTGAATAGGGGAGAAGTTCTGTTTTTATTGCATATATAGACGTTTCAGCCGGATTGGAGCGGTTTTACATGTACATCTTCCATCGGTAATATAAACGGAAAATCAGGAACATTTTAGTTAATTCCAATGAAAACACATTGATTTTTATCATTTATATTGGAAACATCATTGTCATATGTCTTTTTTTGGATCTAAATAATACGAAACCTCGCTCTATGATTTGAAGTTAAAATCCTCAAATATGGTAAAATAGTGAATTTTTTCACGTTTTTTATGTAGTGTGATTTTACGTAAATATATTCGTTTTTACCAATTATTCGATACTACTTCATGTTTTCTCATGATATGTGATTTGGCCTTCATATCTCAGAATTTCGCAAATTTTGCATTTTATCAAGTTTCTTGCAATTTGTTTTCAAAATAGCCCAAACATCCCAAATTCGTCCATTGAGCCATACTTTGGAGCCAAATTCTGACTCTCAGCACGTATTCGCAGTTTGATTTTTTGAACTTTTATACCGAAAATATGCCAATTACGGAGAGCAGCAATGGATCACATTTTGCCCAAACCCTACCTGCAGTTTTCAAAATATCCCAAACATCCCAAATTCGACCCTTGATCCATATTTTGGAGCCAAATTCTGGTTCTCTGCCCGTATTCGCAGTTTGAAATTACGACTTTTATACTGAAAATATGCCAATTACTGACAGCTGCGATGGATGACATTATGACCAAACCCTCCCTGCAGTTTTTAAAATATCCCAAACATCCCAAATTCGACCCTTGAACCTTATTTTGGAGCTAAATTCTGGCTCTCTGCATGTATTCACATTTTGAAATAACGATTTTTATTCTGAAAATATGCCAATTACTGAAAGCAGTGATGGGTCACATTTTGCTTAAACCCTCCCTGCAGTTTTCAAAAGAGCCCAAACCTCCCAAATTCGTCCCTTGAGCCATATTTTGGAGCCAAATACTGGCTCTCTCCAAATATTCGCAGTTTGAAATTACGAATTTTTTTACCGAAAATATGTTAAATACTGAGAGCAGCGATAGGTCACATTTTGCCCAAACCACTCCCTGCAGTTTTCAAAATATTCCAAACATCCACAATTCGACCCTGGAGCCTTATTTTGAAGCCAAATTTTGGCTCTCTGCACGTATTCCAAGTTTGAAATTACGACTTTTTATACTGAAAATATGCCAATTACTGAAAGTAGCGTTGCGTCACATTTTGCCCAAACCCCCCTTGCAATTTTCAAATATTCCAAACATCCCAAATTCGACCCTTGAGCCATATTTTGGAGCCAAATTCTGGCTCTCTGCACGTATTCGCAGTTTGAAATTATGACTTTTTATACTGAAAATATGCCAATTACGGAAAGCGGCGATGGATCACATTATGACCAAACCCTCCCTGCAGTTTTTAAAATATCCCAAACATCCCAAATTCGACCCTTGAATCATATTTTGCGTCACATTTTGCCCAAGCCCCCCTTGCAATTTTCAAATATTCCAAACATCCCAAATTCGACCCTTGAGCCATATTTTGGAGCCAAATTCTGGCTCTCTGCACGTATTCGCAGTTTGAAATTATGACTTTTTATTCTGAAAATATGCCAATTACGGAAAGCGGCGATGGATCACATTATGACCAAACCCCACCCTGCAGTTTTCAAAATATCCCAAACATCCCAAATTTTGGCTCTCTGCACGTATTCGCAGTTTTAAATTAGGTATTTTTATACCGAAAATATGCTAATTACTTTGAGAGGCGATGGATCACATTTTGCCCAAACCCTCAGTGCAGTTTTCAAAATTTCCCAAACATACCAAATTCGACCCTTGAGCCAATTTTTGGAGCCAAATTGTGGCTCTCTGCACATATTCGCATTTTGAAATTACGACATTTTATACCGAAAATATGCCAATTTCTGAGAGCGGTGATAGGTCACATTTAGCCGAAACCCCCTCTTTGCAGTTTTCAAAATATCCCAAACATCCAAATTCGACCTTTGAGCCATATTTTGGAGCCAAATTCTAGCTTTCTGCACGTATTCGCACTTTGAAATTACGTCATTTTATACCGTAAATATGCCAATTACTGAGAGCGGCGATGGGTCACATTTTGCCCAAACCCCCCTGCAGTTTTCAAAATATACCAAACATCCCAAATTCTACCCTGGAGCGTTATTTTGGAGCCAAATTCTGGCTCTCTGCACGTATTTGCAGTTTGAAATTACGACTTTTTATACGGAAAATATGCCAATTACTGAAAGCAACGATGCGTCAAATTTTGCCCAAACCCCGCTTGCAGTTTTCAAATATCCCATACATCCCAAATTCGACCCTTGAGCCATACATTATAGCCAAATTCTGGCTCTCAGCACGTATTCGCAGTTGGAAATTATGACTATTTGTACTGAAAATATGTCAATTACGGGAAGCGGCGATGGATCACATTAGGCCCAAACCCTCCCTGCAGTTTTAAAAATATCCCAAACATCCCAAATTCGACCCTGGAGCCTTATTTTGGAGCCAAATTCTGGCTCTCTGCACGTATTCGCAGTTTGAAATTACGAATTTTTATCCCAAACATCCCAAATTTGACGCTTGAAAATATGCCAATTACTGAAAGAAGCGATGGGTCACGTTTTGCCCATACCCCTCTGCAATTTGCAAAATATCCCAAACATCCCTAATTCGACCTTTGAGCCATATTTTGGAGCCAAATTCTAGCTTTCTGCGCGTATTCGCAGTTTGAAATTACGACTTTTTATACCGAAAATTAGCCAATTACTGAAAACGGCGATGGATCACATTTTGCCGAAACCCTCTCTGCAGTTTCCAAATTATCTCAAACATCCCAAATTCGACCCTTGTGCCATATTTTGTAACCAAATTCGGGCTCTCTGCACGTACTCGCCGTTTGAAATTACGTCTTTTTATACCGAAAATATGCCATTTACTGAGAGCAGCGATGGATCACATTTTGCCCAAACCCTCCCTGCAGTTTTCAAAATTTCTCAAACATACCAAATTCGACCCTTGAGCCAACTTTTGGAGCCAAATTGTGGCTCTCTGAACATATTCGCATTTTGAAATTACGACATTTTATACCGAAAATATGCCAATTTCTGAGAGCGGCGATAGGTCACATTTAGCCGTAACCCCCTTCTTGCAGTTTTCAAAATATCCCAAACATCTCAAATTCGACCCATGAGAACGTTTTTGGAGCCAAATTCTGGCTCTCTGCACGTATTCGCTGTTTGAAATTACGACTTTTTATCCCAATCATCCCAAACTTGACGCTTGAAAATATGCCAATTACTGAAAGAAACGATGGGTCACGTTTTGCCCAAACCCCCCTGCAGTTTGCAAAATATCCCAAACATCCAAATTCGACCTTTGAGCCATATTTTGGAGCCAAATTCTAGCTTTCTGCACGTATTCGCACTTTGAAATTACGTCATTTTATACCGTAAATATGCCAATTACCGAGAGCGGCGATGGGTCACATTTTGCCCAAACCCCCCTGCAGTTTTCAAAATATACCAAACATACCAAATTCTACCCTGGAGCGTTATTTTGGAGCCAAATTCTGGCTCTCTGCACGTATTTGCAGTTTGAAATTACGACTTTTTATACGGAAAATATGCCAATTACTGAAAGCAACGATGCGTCAAATTTTGCCCAAACCCCGCTTGCAGTTTTCAAATATCCCAAACATCCAAATTCGACCTTTGAGCCATATTTTGGAGCCAAATTCTAGCTTTCTGCACGTATTCGCACTTTGAAATTACGTCATTTTAAACCTAAAATATGCCAATTACTGAGATCGGCGATAGGTCACATTTAGCCGAAACCCCCTCCTTGCAGTTTTCAAAATATCCCAAACACCCCAAATTCGACCCTTGAGAATGTTTTTGGAGCCAAATTCTGGCTCTCTGCACGTATTCGCAGTTTGAAATTACGAATTTTTATCCCAAACATCCCAAATTTGACGCTTGAAAATATGCCAATTACTGAAAGAAGCGATGGGTCACATTTTGCCCATACCCCTCTGCAATTTGCAAAATATCCCAAACATCCCTAATTCGACCTTTTGAGCCATATTTTGGAGCCAAATTCTAGCTTTCTGCGCGTATTCGCAGTTTGAAATTACGACTTTTTATACCGAAAATAAGCCAATTACTGAAAACGGCAATGGATCACATTTTGCCGAGACCCTCTCTGCAGTTTCCAAATTATCTCAAACATCCCAAATTCGACCCTTGTGCCATATTTTGTAACCAAATTCGGGCTCTCTGCACGTACTCGCCGTTTGAAATTACGTCTTTTTATACCGAAAATATGCCATTTACTGAGAGCGGCGATTGATCACATTTTGCCCAAACCCTCCCTGCAGTTTTCAAAATATAGCAAACATCCCAAATTCGATGCTTGAGTTATATTTTGGAGCCAAATTCTGGTTCTCTGCATGTATTCGCAGTTTGAAATTACGACTTTTATACCGAGAAAATGCCAATTACTGAAAGCGACGATGGATCACATTTTGCCCAAACCCTCCCTGCAGTTTTCAAAATATCCCAAACATCCCAAATTCAACGCTTGAGCCATATTTTGGAGCCAAATTCTGGCTCTCTGCACGTATTCGCAGTTTAAAATTACGAATTTTTATACCGAAAATATGCCAATTACGGAGAGCGGCAATAGACCACATTTTGCCCAAACTCTACCTGCAGTTTTCAGGTAGGGTAATTCATTAAATATACGATAAAAATGATGCAAACACATAATAGATAAGAAATTAACCTTAAATACCTCATTTTCAATCAACTCTTTGTTTCTCGTTAAAATACTGAGTAAGATATTGAAAAGGGGAGTTCTGTTTTTATTGCATATGTCGACGTTTCAGCCGGGTTAGAGCGGTTTTACGTATACATCTTCCATCGGTAATATAAACGGAAAATCAGGAACATTTTAATTAATTCTAATGAAAACACATTGATTTTTATCATTTGTATTGGAAACAACATTGTCATATGTCTTTTCTTGGATCTAAATAATACGAAACCTCGCTCTATGATTTGAAGTTAAAATCCTCAAATATGGTAAAATAGTGACTTTTTTCACGTTTTTTATGTAGTGTGATTTTACGTAAATATATTCGTTTTTACCAATATTTCGATACTACTTCATGTTTTCTCATGGTGAGTGATTTGGCCTTCATATCTCAGAATTTCGCAAATTTTGCATTTTTAAGCAAGCTTCTTGCATTTTGTTTTGTACTAAAAATCATCGAATTTAGCAATATTTTGACGTTCATCATCCCCTTTTCCTTTATGTGATTTAAACAAAATATCATTGAATTAGGCAATATTTTGCTGTTTTTTCACGTTTTTGTGAATTTTCCGTTTATTGATATTAATTCATTAAATATACGATAAAAATGATGAAAACACATAATTGATTAGATATAAAATTACCGATGGAAGATGTACACGTAAAATCGCTCTAATCCGGCTGAAACGTCGATATATGCAATAAAAATAACTTCTCCCCTTTTCAATATCTTACTCAGTATTTTAGTGAGAAACAAATAGTTGATTGAAAATGAAGTATTTAAAGTTAATTTGTGATCAATTATGTGTTTGCATCATTTTTGTAGTATATTTATTGAATTAATAACAATAAACGGAAAATTTCATATAAACGTTGAAAAACGGTAAAATCTTGCCAAATTCGATGATATTTTGTTTAAATCACATAAAGGAAAAGGAGATGATAAACGTGAAAATATTGCTAAATTCGATGATTTTTCGTACGAAACAAAATGCAAGAAAACTTGCTTAAAATGCAATATTATGCGAAATTCTGAGATTTGAAGGCCAAATCACTTATCGTCATACTATTTGAAATAGTATCGAAATATTGGTAAAAACGAATATATTTACGTAATATCAAATTATATGAAAAACGTAAAAAA
The DNA here is from genome assembly GCF_040958095.1 of Procambarus clarkii. Taxonomy (NCBI): domain Eukaryota; kingdom Metazoa; phylum Arthropoda; class Malacostraca; order Decapoda; family Cambaridae; genus Procambarus; species Procambarus clarkii. Next base: position 56,779,697 of record NC_091155.1, read on the forward strand.
AGTCACTATTATACCAAATTTGAGGATTTTAACTTCGAATCATAGAGCGGGGTTTCGTATTATTTAGATCCAAGAAAAGATATATGACAATGTTGTTTCGAATACAAATTATAAAAATCAATGTGTTTTCATTAGAATTAACTAAAATGTTCCTGATTTTCCGTTTATATTACCGATGGAAGATGTACACGAAAAACCGCTCTATTCCGGCTGAAAATGCGATATATGCAATAAAAACCGAACTTCTCCCCTTTTCAATATCCTACTCAGTATTTTAACGAGAAACAAATAGATGATTGAAAATGAAGTATTTAAGGTTATTATCTAATCAATTATGTGTTTGCTTCACTTTTGTTGTATATTTAATGAATTAATAACAATAAACTGAAAATTCACAAAAACGTGGAAAAACGGCAAAATATTGCCTAATTCGATGATATTTTGTTTATATCACATAAAGGAAAAGGGGGGGATGATAATCGTTAAAATATTACTAAATTCGATGATTTTTAGTACGAAACAAAATGGAAGAAAACTTGCTTAAAATGGAATATTATTCGAAATTTTGAGATTTGAAGGCTGAATCACATATTGTGATACTACATAAAATAGTATCGAAATATGGGTAAACAAATAATATATTTACGTAATATCAAACTAAATGATAAACGTGAAAAAAGTCACTATTATACCAAGTTTGAGGATATTGACTTCGAATCATAGAGCGAGGTTTCCTATTATTTAGATCCAAGAAAAGACATGTGACAATGTTGTTTCCAATACAAATGATAAAAATCAATGTGTTTTCATTAGAATTAAATAAAATGTTCCTGATTTTCAGTTTATATTACCGATGGAAGATGTACACGAAAAACCGCTCTATTCCGGCTGAAAAACCGATATATGCAATAAAAACCGAACTTCTCCCCTTTTCAATATCTTATTCAGTATTTTAAAGAGAAATAAATAGATGATTGAAAATAAAGTATTTAAGGTAATTATCTAATCAATTATGTGTTTGCATCATTTTTATTGTATATTTAATGAATTAATAACAATAAACTGAAAATTCAGAAAAACGTGGAAAAACGGCAAAATATTGCCTAATTCGATGATATTTTGATTAAATCACATAAAGGAAAAGTGGATGATAAACGTCAAAATATTTCTAAATTCGATGATTTTTAGTACGAAACAAAATGCAAGAAAACTTGCTTAAAATGCTATATTATGGGAAATTCTGAGATATGAAGGCCAAATCACATATCGTGATACTACATGAAATAGTATCGAATTATTGGTAAAAAATGAATATATTTACGTAATATCAAACTACGATGAAAAACGTGAAAAAAGTCACTATTATACCAAATTTGAGGATTTTACCTTCGAATAATGAGGCGAGGTTTCGTATTATTTAGATTCAAGAAAAGACATATGACAATGTTGTTTCCAATACAAATGATAAAAATCAATGTGTTTTCATTAGAATTAACTAAAATGTTCCTGATTTTCCGTTTATATTACCGATGGAAGATGTACACGTAAAACCGCTCTAATCCGGCTGAATTGTATATATATATATATGTAATGAAAACAGAACTTCTCCCCTTTTCAATATCTTTCTCAGTATTTTAACGAGAAACAAATAGTTGATTGAAAATGAAGTATTTAAGGTTAATTTCTAATCAATTATGTGTTTGCATCATTTTTATGGTATATTTAATGAATTAATAACAATAAACGGAAAATTCACCAAAACGTTGAAAAACTGCAAAATATTGACTAATTCGATGATATTTTGTTTATATCACATAAAGGAAAAGGGGGGGGATGATAATCGTCAAAATATTGCTAAATTCGATGATTTTCAGTACGAAACAAAATGCAAGAAAACTTGCTTAAAATGCAAGATTATGCGAAATTCTGAAATATGAAGGCCAAATCACATATCGTGATACTACATGAAATAGTATCGAAATATTGGTAAAATGAATATATTTACGTAATATCAAACTACATGAAAAACGTGAAAAAAATCACTATTATACCAAATATGAGGATTTTAACTTCGAATCATGAGGCGAGGTTTCGTATTTTTTAGATCCAAGAAAAGACATGACAATATTGTTTCCAATACAAATGATAAAAATCAATGTGTTTTCATTAGAATTAACTAAAATGTTCCTGATTTTCAGTTTATATTACCGATGGAAGATGTACACGTAAAACCGCTCTATTCTGGCTGAAAAGTCGATATATGCAATAAAAACCGAACTTCTCCCCTCTTCAATATCTTACTCAGTATTTTAACGAGAAACAAATAGATGATTGAAAATATAGTATTTATGGGTATTATCTAATCAGTTATGTGTTTGCATCATTTTTATTGTATATTTAATGAATTAATACTAATAAACTGAAAATTCACAAAAACGTGGAAAAACGCAAAATGATGCCATATTCGATGATATTTTGTTTAAATCACATAAAGGAAATGGAGATTATAAACGTCAAAATATTGCAAAATTCGATGATTTTTAGTACAAAACAAAATGCAAGAAACTTGTTAAATATTCATTTTTATTGTATATATAATGAATTAATACTAATAAACTAAAAATTCACAAAAACGTTGAAAACGCAAAATATTGCCTAATTCGATGATTTTTTGTTTAAATCACAAAGGAAGTGGGGATGATAAACGTCAAATTATTGCAAAATTCGATGATTTTTTGTACAAAACAAATTGCAAGAAACTTTATAAAATGCAAAATTTGCGAAATTCTGAGATATGAAGGCCAACTCACATATCGTGAGAAAACATGAAGTATCGAATAATTGGTAAAATGAATATATTTACGTAATATCAAACTACATGAAAAACGTGAAAAAAGTCACTATTATACCAAATATAAGGATTTTAACTTCGAATCATGAGGCGAGGTTTCGTATTATTTAGATCCAAGAAAAGACATATGACAATGTTGTTTCCAATACAAATGATAAAAATCAATGTGTTTTCAATAGAATTAACTGAAATGTTCCTGATTTTCCGTTTATATTACCGATGGAAGATGTACACGAAAAACCGCTCTATTCCGGCTGAAAAATCGATATATGCAATAAAAACAGAACTTCTTCCATTTCAATATCTTACTCAGTATTTTAACGAGAAACAAATAGTTGATTGAAAATGAAGTATTTAAGGTTAATATCTAATCAATTATGTGTTTGCATCATTTTATTTATTTTCTCTGGAGCCTTAGCATCCCTCTCTTGATCCTCTGCAACACTCTCTTGAGCCTCTGCATCATTCTCTTGAGCCTTAGCATCCCTCTCTGGAGCCTCAGCCTTCCTCTATTGAGCCTCTGTAGCACTCTCTTGAGCCTCTTCATCATTCTCTTGAGCCTCATTATCACTCTCTTGAGCCTCTGCATCCCTCTCTTAAGCGTCTGCATCACTCTCTTGAGCCTCTGCATCCCACTCTTAAACTCCTGTATCCCTCTCATAAGCCTCTGCATCCCTCTCTTGAGCCTTTGCATCACTCTCTTAAGCCTCTGCATCCCTCTCTTGAGCCATTGCATCAGTCTCTTAAGCCTCTGCATCCCTCTCTGGAGCCTCTGCATTACTCTCAAGAGCCTCTGCGTCCCTCTCTTGTGCCTCTGCATCCCTCACTTTAGCCTCTGCATCCCACTCATGAGCCTCTTCATCAGTCTTTTAAGCCTCTGCATCACTCTCTTAAGCCTCTGCATCACTCTCGTAGGCCTCTGAATCACTCTCTTGAGCCTCTGCATCACTCTCGTAAGCCTCTGAATCACTCTCTTGAGCCTCTGCATCTCTCTCTTGAGCTCCTGCATCCATCTCTTGAGCCTCTGCATCCCTCTCATGAGCCTCTGCATCCCTCTCTTGAGCCTTTGCATCACTCTCTTAAGCCTCTGCATCCCTCTCTTGAGCCTCTGCATCCCTCTCTTAAGGCTCTGCATCCCTCTTTTGAGCCTTTGCATCACTCTCTTAAGCCTCTGCATCCCTCTCTGGAGCCTCTGCATCACTCCCAAGAGCCTCTGCGTCCCTCTCTTGCGCCTCTGCATCCCTCTCTTGAGCCTCTGCATCCCTCTCATGAGCCTCTGCATCCCACTCGTGAGCCTTTGCATCACTCTCTAAAGCCTATGCATCCCGCTCTTGAGCCTCTGCATCACTCTGACGAGCCTCTACATCCCTCTCTTGTGCCTCTGCATCCCCTCTCTTGAGCCTCTGCATCCCTTTCTTGACCCTCTGCAACCCTCTCTTAAGCCTCTGCATCACTCTCTTGAGCCTCTGCATCATTCTCCTAACCCTCTGCATCACTCTCATGAGCCTCTGCATAACACTCTTAAGCCTATGCATCCCTCTCTTGAGCCTCTGCATCACTCTCATGAGCCTCTGTATCCCTCTTTTGAGCCTCTGCAACACTCTAGTAAGCCTCTGCGACACTCTCTTAAGCCTCTGATTCCCTCTCTTTATCGTCTGGATCACTCTCCTAAGCCTCTGCATCACTCTCTTGAGCCTCTGCTTCACTCTCTTGAGCTTCTGTATTACTCTCTTGAGCCTCTACATCCTTCTCTTGAGCCTCAGCATCCCTCTCTTAAGCATCTGCATCACTCTCTTGAGCCTATGCATCACTCTCTTGAGCCTCTGCATCACTCTCTTGAGCCTCTGCATCCCTCTCTTGAGCCTCTGAATCACTCTCAAGAGCCTCTGTATACCTCTCTTGTGCCTCTGCATCCCCTCACTTGAGCCTCTGCTTCCCTCTCTTGAGCCTCTGCATCCCTCTCTTGAGACTCTGCATCACTCTCTTGAGCCTATGCATCACTCTCTTCAGCCTCTGCATCGCTCTCTTAAGCCTCTGCATCACTCTCTTGATCATCTGCATCACTCTCGTAAGCCTCTGCATCACTCTCTTGATCATCTGCATCACTCTCGTAAGCCTCTGCATCCCTCTCTGGAGCCTCTGCATTACTCTCAAGAGCCTCTGCGTCCCTCTCTTGTGCCTCTGCATCCCTCACTTTAGCCTCTGCATCCCACTCATGAGCCTCTTCATCCGTCTTTTAAGCCTCTGCATCACTCTCTTAAGCCTCTGCATCACTCTCGTAGGCCTCTGAATCACTCTCTTGAGCCTCTGCATCACTCTCGTAAGCCTCTGAATCACTCTCTTGAGCCTCTGCATCTCTCTCTTGAGCTCCTGCATCCATCTCTTGAGCCTCTGCATTCCTCTCTTGTGCCTCTGCATCCCCTCACTTGAGCCTCTGCTTCCCTCTCTTGAGCCTCTGCATCCCTCTCTTGAGCCTCTTCATCTCTCTCTTGAGCCTCTGCATCCCTCTCTTGAGCCTCTGCATCCGTCTCTTAAGCCTCGGCATCACTCTCTTAAGCCTCTGCATCACTCTCGTAAGCCTCTGAATCACTCTCTTGAGCCTCTGCATCACTCTCTTCAGCCTCTGAATCCCTCGCTTGAGGCCTCTGCATCACTCTCTCGGGCCTCTGCATCACGCTCAAACTCCTTTGCATCACTCTCTTGAGCCTCTGCATCACTCTCTTGAGCCTCTGCATCACTCTCTAGACCCTCTGCATCACTCTCTTTATCCTATGCATCACTTTCTTGAGCCTCTGCATCACTCTCCTCAGCCTCTGCATCACTCTCTTGAACCTCTGCATCACTCTCTTGAGCCTCTACATCACTCTCTTGAACCTCTGCATCACTCTCTTAAGCCTCTGCATCCCTCTCTTGATCGTCTGCATCACTCCCTTGAGCCTCTGCATCATTCTCCTGAGCCTCTGCATCCCTCTCTTAGGCCTCTACATCATTCTCTTGAGCCTCTGCATAACTCTCTTCAGCCTCTGCATAAATCTCTGGAGTCTCTGCATCCCTCTCTGGAGCCTCAGCATCCCTCTCTTGAGCCTCTACAGCACTCTCTTTAGCCTCTTCATCATTCTCTTGAGCCTCTGCATCCCTCTCCTAACCCTCTGCATCACTCTCTTGAGCCTCTGCATCCCTCTCTTAAGCCTCTGCATCACTCTCTTGCTAAAGTGAGGGATGCAGAGGCACAAGAGAGGGACGCAGAGGCTCTTGAGAGTAATGCAGAGGCTCCAGAGAGGGATGCAGAGGCTTAAGAGAGTGATGCAATGGCTCAAGAGAGGGATGCAGAGGCTTAAGAGAGGGATGCAGAGGCTAAAGAGAGGGATGCAGAGGCTAAAGAGAGGGATGCAGAGGCTTAAGAGAGTGATGCAAAGGCTCAAGAGAGGGATGCAGAGGCTCATGAGAGGGATACAGGAGTTTAAGAGTGGGATGCAGAGGCTCAAGAGAATGATGCAGACGCTTAAGAGAGGGATGCAGAGGCTCAAGAGAGTGATGGTGAGGCTCAAGAGAATGATGAAGAGGCTCAAGAGAGTGCTGCAGAGGCGCAAGAGAGGGATGCTGAGGCTCCAGAGAGGGATGCAGAGGGTGAAGAGAGAGATGCAGAGGCTTAAGAGAGTGATTCAGAGGCTCAAGAGATTGATGCATAGGCTGAAGAGAATGATGTAGAGGCTTAAGAGAGGGATGCAGAGGCTCATGAGAATGATGCAGAGGCTCAAGAGAGTGATGCAGAGGATCAAGAGAGGGATGCTAAGGCTCCAGAGAAAATAAAAAAAATGATGCAAACACATAATTGATTAGAAATTAACCTTAAATACTTCATTTTCAATCAACTATTTGTTTCTCGTTAAAATACTGAGTAAGATATTGAAATGGGAGAAGTTCTGTTTTTATTGCATATATCGACGTTTCAGCCAGATTAGAGCGGTTTTACGTGTACATCTTCCATCGGTAATATAAACGGAAAATCAGGAACATTTTAGTTAATTCTAATGAAAACACATTGATTTTTATCATTTGTATTGGAAACAACATTGACATATGTCTTTTTTTGGATCTAAATAATACGAAACCTCGCTTCATGATTCGAAGTAAAAATCCTCAAATTTGATATAATAGTGACTTTTTTCACGTTTTTCAAATAGTTTGATATTACGTAAATATATTTATTTTTACCAATATTTCGATACTATTTCATATAGTATCACGATATGTGATTTGGCCTTCAAATCTCAGAATTTCGCATAATATTGCATTTTAAGCAAGTTTTCTTGCATTTTGTTTCGTACGAAAAATCATCGAATTTAGCAATATTTTCACGTTTATCATCCCCTTTTCCTTTATGTTATTTAAACAAAATATCGTCGAATTAGGCAAGATTCTACCGTTTTTCAACGTTTATGTGAATTTTCCGTTTATTGTTATTAATTCATTAAATATACGATAAAAATTATGCAAACACATAATTGATTACAAATTAACCTTAAATACTTCATTTTCAATCAACCATTTGTTTCTCGTTAAAATACTGAGTAAGATATTGAAATGGGAGAAGTTCTGTTTTTATTGCATATATAGACGTTTCAGCCGGATTAGAGCGGTTTTACATGTACATCTTCCATCGGTAATATAAACGGAAAATCAGGAACATTTTAGTTAATTCCAATGAAAACACATTGATTTTTATCATTTGTATTGGAAACATCATTGGCATATGTCTTTTTTTGGATCTAAATAATACGAAACCTCGCTCTATGATTTGAAGTTAAAATCCTCAAATATGGTAAAATAGTGATTTTTTTCACGTTTTTTATGTAGTGTGATTTTACGTAAATATATTCGTTTTTACCAATTATTCGATACTACTTCATGTTTTCTCATGATATGTGATTTGGCCTTCATATCTCAGAATTTCGCAAATTTTGCATTTTATCAAGTTTCTTGCAATTCGTTTTCAAAATAGCCCAAACATCCCAAATTCGTCCATTGAGCCATACTTTGGAGCCACATTCTGACTCTCAGCACGTATTCACAGTTTGATTTTTTGAACTTTTATACCGAAAATATGCCAATTACGGAGAGCAGCAATGGATCACATTTTGCCCAAACCCTACCTGCAGTTTTCAAAATATCCCAAACATCCCAAATTCGACCCTTGATCCATATTTTGGAGCCAAATTCTGGTTCTCTGCCCGTATTCGCAGTTTGAAATTACGACTTTTATACTGAAAATATGCCAATTACTGACAGCTGCGATGGATCACATTATGACCAAACCCTCCCTGCAGTTTTTAAAATATCCCAAACATCCCAAATTCGACCCTTGAACCTTATTTTGGAGCTAAATTCTGGCTCTCTGCATGTATTCACATTTTGAAATAACGATTTTTATTCTGAAAATATGCCAATTACTGAAAGCAGTGATGGGTCACATTTTGCTTAAACCCTCCCTGCAGTTTTCAAAAGAGCCCAAAACTCCCAAATTCGTCCCTTGAGCCATATTTTGGAGCCAAATACTGGCTCTCTCCAAATATTCGCAGTTTGAAATTACGAATTTTTATACCGAAAATATGTTAAATACTGAGAGCAGCGATAGGTCACATTTTGCCCAAACCACCCCCTGCAGTTTTCAAAATATTCCAAACATCCATAATTCCACCCTGGAGCCTTATTTTGAAGCCAAATTTTGGCTCTCTGCACGTATTCCAAGTTTGAAATTACTAATTTTTATTCTGAAAATATGCCAATTACTGAAAGTAGCGTTGCGTCACGATTTGCCCAAACCCCCCTTGCAATTTTTAAATATTCCAAACATCCCAAATTCGACCCTTGAGCCATATTTTGGAGCCAAATTCTGGCTCTCTGCACGTATTCGCAGTTTGAAATTATGACTTTTTATACTGAAAATATGCCAATTACGGAAAGCGGCGATGGATCACATTATGACCAAACCCTCCCTGCAGTTTTTAAAATATCCCAAACATCCCAAATTCGACCCTTGAATCATATTTTGCGTCACATTTTGCCCAAACCCCCCTTGCAATTTTCAAATATTCCAAACATCCCAAATTCGACCCTTGAGCCATATTTTGGAGCCAAATTCTGGCTCTCTGCACGTATTCGCAGTTTGAAATTATGACTTTTTATTCTGAAAATATGCCAATTACGGAAAGTGGCGATGGATCACATTATGACCAAACCCCACCCTGCAGTTTTCAAAATATCCCAAACATCCCAAATTTTGGCTCTCTGCACGTATTCGCAGTTTTAAGTTAGGTATTTTTATACCGAAAATATGCTAATTACTTTGAGAGGCGATGGATCACATTTTGCCCAAACCCTCCGTGCAGTTTTCAAAATTTCCCAAACATACCAAATTCGACCCTTGAGCCAACTTTTGGAGCCAAATTGTGGCTCTCTGCACATATTCGCATTTTGAAATTACGACATTTTATACCGAAAATATGCCAATTTCTGAGAGCGGCGATAGGTCACATTTAGCCGAAACCCCCTCCTTGCAGTTTTCAAAATATCCCAAACATTAAAATTCGACCTTTGAGCAATATTTTGGAGCCAAATTCTAGCTTTCTGCACGTATTCGCACTTTGAAATTACGTCATTTTATACCGTAAATATGCCAATTACTGAGAGCGGCGATGGGTCACATTTTGCCCAAACCCCCCTGCAGTTTTCAAAATATACCAAACATCCCAAATTCTACCCTGGAGCGTTATTTTGGAGCCAAATTCTGGCTCTCTGCACGTATTTGCAGTTTGAAATTACGACTTTTTATACGGAAAATATGCCAATTACTGAAAGCAACGATGCGTCAAATTTTGCCCAAACCCCGCTTGCAGTTTTCAAATATCCCAAACATTCCAAATTCGACCCTTGAGCCATACATTATAGCCAAATTCTGGCTCTCAGCACGTATTCGCAGTTGGAAATTATGACTTTTTGTACTGAAAATATGTCAATTACGGGAAGCGGCGATGGATCACATTAGGCCCAAACCCTCCCTGCAGTTTTAAAAATATCCCAAACATCCCAAATTCGACCCTGGAGCCTTATTTTGGAGCCAAATTCTGGCTCTCTGCACGTATTCGCAGTTTGAAATTACGACATTTTATACCGAAAATATGCCAATTACTGAGAGCAGCGATGGGTCACATTTTGCCCAAACCCACCTGCAGTTTTCAAAATATCCCAAACATCGCAAATTCGACCCTTGAGCGAAATTTTGAAGCCAAATTGTGGCTCTCTGCACATATTCGCAGTTTGAAATTACGTCATTTTATACCTAAAATATGCCAATTACTGAGATCGGCGATAGGTCACATTTAGCCGAAACCCCCTCCTTGCAGTTTTCAAAATATCCCAAACACCCCAAATTCGACCCTTGAGAATGTTTTTGGAGCCAAATTCTGGCTCTCTGCACGTATTCGCAGTTTGAAATTACGAATTTTTATCCCAAACATCCCAAATTTGACGCTTGAAAATATGCCAATTACTGAAAGAAGCGATGGGTCACATTTTGCCCATACCCCTCTGCAATTTGCAAAATATCCCAAACATCCCTAATTCGACCTTTGAGCCATATTTTGGAGCCAAATTCTAGCTTTCTGCGCGTATTCGCAGTTTGAAATTACGACTTTTTATACCGAAAATAAGCCAATTACTGAAAACGGCAATGGATCACATTTTGCCGAGACCCTCTCTGCAGTTTCCAAATTATCTCAAACATCCCAAATTCGACCCTTGTGCCATATTTTGTAACCAAATTCGGGCTCTCTGCACGTACTCGCCGTTTGAAATTACGTCTTTTTATACCGAAAATATGCCATTTACTGAGAGCGGCGATTGATCACATTTTGCCCAAACCCTCCCTGCAGTTTTCAAAATATAGCAAACATCCCAAATTCGACGCTCGAGTTATATTTTGGAGCCAAATTCTGGTTCTCTGCATGTATTCGCAGTTTGAAATTACGACTTTTATACCGAGAAAATGCCAATTACTGAAAGCGACGATGGATCACATTTTGCCCAAACCCTCCCTGCAGTTTTCAAAATATCCCAAACATCCCAAATTCAAAGCTTGAGCCATATTTTGGAGCCAAATTCTGGCTCTCTGCACGTATTCGCAGTTTGAAATTACGAATTTTTATACCGAAAATATGCCAATTACGGAGAGCGGCAATAGACCACATTTTGCCCAAACTCTACCTGCAGTTTTCAGGTAGGGTTTAGTTTAATTCATTAAATATACGATAAAAATGATGCAAACACATAATAGATAAGAAATTAACCTTAAATACCTCATTTTCAATCAACTCTTTGTTTCTCGTTAAAATACTGAGTAAGATATTGAAAAGGGGAGTTCTGTTTTTATTGCATATGTCGACGTTTCAGCGGGGTTAGAGCGGTTTTACGTATACATCTTCCATCGGTAATATAAACGGAAAATCAGGAACATTTTAATTAATTCTAATGAAAACACATTGATTTTTATCATTTGTATTGGAAACAACATTGTCATATGTCTTTTCTTGGATCTAAATAATACGAAACCTCGCTCTATGATTTGAAGTTAAAATCCTCAAATATGGTAAAATAGTGACTTTTTTCACGTTTTTTATGTAGTGTGATTTTACGTAAATATATTCGTTTTTACCAATATTTCGATACTACTTCATGTTTTCTCATGGTGAGTGATTTGGCCTTCATATCTCAGAATTTCGCAAATTTTGCATTTTTAAGCAAGCTTCTTGCATTTTGTTTTGTACTAAAAATCATCGAATTTAGCAATATTTTGACGTTCATCATCCCCTTTTCCTTTATGTGATTTAAACAAAATATCATTGAATTAGGCAATATTTTGCTGTTTTTTCACGTTTTTGTGAATTTTCCGTTTATTGATATTAATTCATTAAATATACGATAAAAATGATGAAAACACATAATTGATTAGATATAAAATTACCGATGGAAGATGTACACGTAAAACCGCTCTAATCCGGCTGAAACGTCGATATATGCAATAAAAAAACCTTCTCCCCTTTTCAATATCTTACTCAGTATTTTAGTGAGAAACAAATAGTTGATTGAAAATGAAGCATTTAAAGTTAATTTGTGATCAATTATGTGTTTGCATCATTTTTGTCGTATATTTATTGAATTAATAACAATAAACGGAAAATTTCATATAAACGTTGAAAAACGGTAAAATCTTGCCAAATTCGATGATATTTTGTTTAAATCACATAAAGGAAAAGGAGATGATAAACGTGAAAATATTGCTAAATTCGATGATTTTTCGTACGAAACAAAATGCAAGAAAACTTGCTTAAAATGCAATATTATGCGAAATTCTGAGATTTGGAGGCCAAATCACTTATCGTGATACTATTTGAAATAGTATCGAAATATTGGTAAAAACGAATATATTTACGTAATATCAAATTATATGAAAAACGTAAAAAAAGTCACTATTATACCAAATTTGAGGATTTTAACTTCGAATCATAAAGCGGGGTTTCGTATTATTTAGATCCAAGAAAAGATATATGACAATGTTGTTTCGAATACAAATGATAAAAATCAATGTGTTTTCATTAGAATTAACTAAAATGTTCGTGATTTTCCGTTTATATTACCGATGGAAGATGTACACGAAAAACCGCTCTATTCCGGCTGAAAAATCGATATATGCAATAAAAACCGAACTTCTCCCCTTTTCAATATCCTACTCAGTATTTTAACGAGAAACAAATAGATGATTGAAAATGAAGTATTTAAGGTTATTATCTAATCAATTATGTGTTTGCTTCACTTTTGTTGTATATTTATTGAATTAATAACAATAAACTGAAAATTCACAAAAACGTGGAAAAACGGCAAAATATTGCCTAATTCGATGATATTTTGTTTATATCACATAAAGGAAAAGGGGGGGATGATAATCGTTAAAATATTACTAAATTCGATGATTTTTAGTACGAAACAAAATGGAAGAAAACTTGCTTAAAATGGAATATTATTCGAAATTTTGAGATTTGAAGGCTGAATCACATATTGTGATACTGCATAAAATAGTATCGAAATATGGGTAAAAAAATAATATATTTACGTAATATCAAACTAAATGATAAACGTGAAAAAAGTCACTATTATACCAAGTTTGAGGATATTGACTTCGAATCATAGATCGAGGTTTCCTATTATTTAGATCCAAGAAAAGACATGTGACAATGTTGTTTCCAATACAAATGATAAAAATCAATGTGTTTTCATTAGAATTAAATAAAATGTTCCTGATTTTCAGTTTATATTACCGATGGAAGATGTACACGAAAAACCGCTCTATTCCGGCTGAAAAACCGATATATGCAATAAAAACCGAACATCTCCCCTTTTCAATATCTTATTCAGTATTTTAAAGAGAAAGAAATAGATGATTGAAAATAAAGTATTTAAGGTAATTATCTAATCAATTATGTGTTTGCATCATTTTTATTGTATATTTAATGAATTAATAACAATAAACTGAAAATTCAGAAAAACGTGGAAAAAACGGCAAAATATTGCCTAATTCGATGATATTTTGATTAAATCACATAAAGGAAAAGTGGATGATAAACGTCAAAATATTTCTAAATTCGATGATTTTTAGTACGAAACAAAATGCATGAAAACTTGCTTAAAATGCTATATTATGCGAAATTCTGAGATATGAAGGCCAAATCACATATCGTGATACTACATGAAATAGTATCGAAATATTGGTAAAACGAATATATTTACGTAATATCAAACTACATGAAAAACGTGAAAAAAATCACTATTATACCAAATATGAGGATTTTAACTTCGAATCATGAGGCGTGGTTTCGTATTTTTTAGATCCAAGAAAAGACATGACAATATTGTTTCCAATACAAATGATAAAAATCAATGTGTTTTCATTAGAATTAACTAAAATGTTCCTGATTTTCAGTTTATATTACCGATGGAAGATGTACACGTAAAACCGCTCTATTCTGGCTGAAAAGTCGATATATGCAATAAAAATCGAACTTCTCCCCTCTTCAATATCTTACTCAGTATTTTAACGAGAAACAAATAGTTGATTGAAAATGAAGTATTTAAGGTTAATTTCTAATCAATTATGTGTTTGCATCATTTTATTTATTTTCTCTGGAGCCTTAGCATCCCTCTCTTGATCCTCTGCATCACTCTCTTAAGCCTCTGCATCATTCTCTTGAGCCTTAGCATCCCTCTCTGGAGCCTCAGCATCCCTCTCTTGAGCCTCTGCAGCACTCTCTTGAGCCTCTTCATCATTCTCTTGAGCCTCATTATCACTCTCTTGAGCCTCTGCATCCCTCTCTTAAGCGTCTGCATCACTCTCTTGTGCCTCTGCATCCCACTCTTAAACTCCTGTATCCCTCTCATGAGCCTCTGCATCCCTCTCTTGAGCCTTTGCATCACTCTCTTAAGCCTCTGCATCCCTCTCTTGAGCCATTGCATCACTCTCTTAAGCCTCTGCATCCCTCTCTGGAGCCTCTGCATTACTCTCAAGAGCCTCTGCGTCCCTCTCTTGTGCCTCTGCATCCCTCACTTTAGCCTCTGCATCCCACTCATGAGCCTCTTCATCCGTCTTTTAAGCCTCTGCATCACTCTCTTAAGCCTCTGCATCACTCTCGTAGGCCTCTGAATCACTCTCTTGAGCCTCTGCATCACTCTCGTAAGCCTCTGAATCACTCTCTTGAGCCTCTGCATCTCTCTCTTGAGCTCCTGCATCCATCTCTTGAGCCTCTGCATCCCTCTCATGAGCCTCTGCATCCCTCTCTTAAGGCTCTGCATCCCTCTCTTGAGCCTTTGCATCACTCTCTTAAGCCTCTGCATCCCTCTCTGGAGCCTCTGCATCACTCCCAAGAGCCTCTGCGTCCCTCTCTTGTGCCTCTGCATCCCTCACTTGAGCCTCTGCATCCCTCTCATGAGCCTCTGCATCCGTCTCTTAAGCCTCTGCATCACTCTCTTGAGCCTCTGCATCCCTCTCATGAGCCTCTGCATCCCACTCGTGAGCCTTTGCATCACTCTCTAAAGCCTATGCATCCCGCTCTTGAGCCTCTGCATCACTCTGACGAGCCTCTGCATCCCTCTCTTGTGCCTCTGCATCCCCTCTCTTGAGCCTCTGCATCCCTTTCTTGACCCTCTGCAACCCTCTCTTAAGCCTCTGCATCACTCTCTTGAGCCTCTGCATCATTCTCCTAACCCTCTGCATCACTCTCTTGAGCCTCTGCATCACTCTCATGAGCCTCTGTATCCCTCTTTTGAGCCTCTGCAACACTCTAGTAAGCCTCTGCGACACTCTCTTAAGCCTCTGATTCCCTCTCTTTATCGTCTGCATCACTCTATTAAGCCTCTGCATCACTCTCTTCAGCCTCTGCTTCACTCTCTTAAGCCTCTGCATCACTCCCTTGAGCCTCTGCATCATTCTCTTGAGCCTCTGCATCCTTCTCTTAAAACTCTACATCATTCTCTTGAGCCTCTGCATAACTCTCTTGAGCTTCTAAGTCACTCTCTTAAGCCTCTGCATCACTCTCTTGAGCCTCTGCGTCACTCTCTTAAGCCTCTGCATCTCTCACTTCAGCCTCTGCATCACTCTCTGGAGCCTCTGCATCCCTCTCTGGAGCCTCAGCACCCCTCTCCTTAGCCTCAGCAGCACTCTCTTGAGCCTCTTCATCATTTTCTTGTGCCTCTGCATCCCACTCCTAAGGCTCTGCTTCACTCACTTGAGCCTCTGCATCCCTCTCTTAAGCTTCTGCATCACTCTCTTGAGCCTCTGCATCCCTCTCTTGAACTCCTTCATCCCTCTCTTGAGCCTTTGCATCACTCTCAAGAGCCTCTGCATTCCTCTCTTGTGCCTCTGCATCCCCTCACTTGAGCCTCTGCATCCCTCTCTTGAGCCTCTGCATCCCTCCCTTAAGCCTCTGCATCACTCTCTTAAGTCTCTGCATCCCTCTCTTGAGCCTCTGCATCACTCTCTTGAGCTTCTGTATTACTCTCTTGAGCCTCTACATCCTTCTCTTGAGCCTCAGCATCCCTCTCTTAAGCATCTGCATCACTCTCTTGAGCCTATGCATCACTCTCTTGAGCCTCTGCATCACTCTCTTGAGCCTCTGCATCCCTCTCTTGAGCCTCTGAATCACTCTCAAGAGCCTCTGCTTTCCTCTCTTGTGCCTCTGCATCCCCTCACTTGAGCCTCTGCTTCCCTCTCTTGAGCCTCTGCATCCCTCTCTTGAGACTCTGCATCACTCTCTTGAGCCTATGCATCACTCTCTTCAGCCTCTGCATCGCTCTCTTAAGCCTCTGCATCACTCTCTTGATCATCTGCATCACTCTCGTAAGCCTCTGCATCACTCTCTTGATCATCTGCATCACTCTCGTAAGCCTCTGCATCCCTCTCTGGAGCCTCTGCATTACTCTCAAGAGCCTCTGCGTCCCTCTCTTGTGCCTCTGCATCCCTCACTTTAGCCTCTGCATCCCACTCATGAGCCTCTTCATCCGTCTTTTAAGCCTCTGCATCACTCTCTTAAGCCTCTGCATCACTCTCGTAGGCCTCTGAATCACTCTCTTGAGCCTCTGCATCACTCTCGTAGGCCTCTGAATCACTTTCTTGAGCCTCTGCATCTCTCTCTTGAGCTCCTGCATCCATCTCTTGAGCCTCTGCATTCCTCTCTTGTGCCTCTGCATCCCCTCACTTGAGCCTCTGCTTCCCTCTCTTGAGCCTCTGCATCCCTCTCTTGAGCCTCTTCATCTCTCTCTTGAGCCTCTGCATCCCTCTCTTGAGCCTCTGCATCCGTCTCTTAAGCCTCGGCATCACTCTCTTAAGCCTCTGCATCACTCTCGTAAGCCTCTGAATCACTCTCTTGAGCCTCTGCATTACTCTCTTCAGCCTCTGAATCCCTCGCTTGAGGCCTCTGCATCACTCTCTCGGGCCTCTGCATCACGCTCAAACTCCTCTGCATCACTCTCTTGAGCCTCTGCATCACTCTCTTGAGCCTCTGCATCACTCTCTAGACCCTCTGCATCACTCTCTTTATCCTATGCATCACTTTCTTGAGCCTCTGCATCACTCTCCTCAGCCTCTGCATCACTCTCTTGAACCTCTGCATCACTCTCTTGAGCCTCTACATCACTCTCTTGAACCTCTGCATCACTCTCTTAAGCCTCTGCATCCCTCTCTTGATCGTCTGCATCACTCCCTTGAGCCTCTGCATCATTCTCCTGAGCCTCTGCATCCCTCTCTTAAGCCTCTACATCATTCTCTTGAGCCTCTGCATAACTCTCTTCAGCCTCTGCATAAATCTCTGGAGTCTCTGCATCCCTCTCTGGAGCCTCAGCATCCCTCTCTTGAGCCTCTACAGCACTCTCTTTAGCCTCTTCATCATTCTCTTGAGCCTCTGCATCCCTCTCCTAACCCTCTGCATCACTCTCTTGAGCCTCTGCATCCCTCTCTTAAGCCTCTGCATCACTCTCTTGCTAAAGTGAGGGATGCAGAGGCACAAGAAAGGGACGCAGAGGCTCTTGAGAGTAATGCAGAGGCTCCAGAGAGGGATGCAGAGGCTTAAGAGAGTGATGCAATGGCTCAAGAGAGGGATGCAGAGGCTTAAGAGAGGGATGCAGAGGCTAAAGAGAGGGATGCAGAGGCTAAAGAGAGGGATGCAGAGGCTTAAGAGAGTGATGCAAAGGCTCAAGAGAGGGATGCAGAGGCTTATGAGAGGGATACAGGAGTTTAAGAGTGGGATGCAGAGGCTCAAGAGAATGATGCAGACGCTTAAGAGAGGGATGCAGAGGCTCAAGAGAGTGATGGTGAGGCTCAAGAGAATGATGAAGAGGCTCAAGAGAGTGCTGCAGAGTCGCAAGAGAGGGATGTTGAGGCTCCAGAGAGGGATGCAGAGGGTGAAGAGAGAGATGCAGAGGCTTAAGAGAGTGATTCAGAGGCTCAAGAGATTGATGCATAGGCTGAAGAGAATGATGTAGAGGCTTAGGAGAGGGATGCAGAGGCTCAAGAGAATGATGCAGAGGCTCAAGAGAGTGATGCAGAGGATCAAGAGAGGGATGCTAAGGCTCCAGAGAAAATAAAAAAAATGATGCAAACACATAATTGATTAGAAATTAACCTTAAATACTTCATTTTCAATCAACTATTTGTTTCTCGTTAAAATACTGAGTAAGATATTGAAATGGGAGAAGTTTTGTTTTTATTGCATATATCGACGTTTCAGCCAGATTAGAGCGGTTTTACGTGTACATCTTCCATCGGTAATATAAACGGAAAATCAGGAACATTTTAGTAAATTCTAATGAAAACACATTGATTTTTATCATTTGTATTGGAAACAACATTGACATATGTCTTTTTTTGGATCTAAATAATACGAAACCTCGCTCTATGATTTGAAGTTAAAGTCCTCAAATATGGTAAAATAATGACTTTTTTTACGTTTTTTATTTAGTGTGATTTTACGTAAATACATTCGTTTTTACCAATTATTCGATACTACTTCATGTTTTCCCACGATATGTGATTTGACCTTCATATCTCAGAATTTCGCAAATTTTGAATTTTTATCAAGTTTCTTGCATTTTGTTTTGTACTAAAAATCATCGAATTTTGCAATATTTTGACGTTTATCATCCCCATTTCCTTTATGTGATTTAAACAAAATATCATCGAATATGGCATTATTTGTCGTTTTTCCACGTTTTGTGAATTTTAAGTTTTTTAGTATTAATTCATTAAATATACAATAAAAATGATGCAAATACATAATTGATTAGATAATAACCTTAAATACTTTATTTTCAATCATCTATTTGTTTGTCGTTAAAGTACTGAGTAAGATATTGAAAAGGGGAGAAGTTCGGTTTTTATTGCATATATCGACTTTTCAGCCGGAATAGAGTGGTTATACGTGTACATCTTCCATCGGTAATATAAACTGAAAATCAGGAACATTTTAGTTAATTCTAATGAAAACACATTAATTTTTATCATTTGTATTGGAAACAACATTGTCATATGTCTTTTCTTGGATCTATATAATACGAAACCTCGCTCTATGATTCGAAGTTAAAATCCTCAAATTTGGTATAATAGTGACTTTTTCACGTTCATCATTTAATTTGATATTACGTAAATATATTCATTTTTACCCATATTTCGATACTATTTCATGTAGTATCACGATATGTGATTTAGCCTTCAAATCTCAAAATTTCGCAAAATATTCCATTTTAAGCAAGTTTTCTTGCATTTTGTTTCGTACTAAAAATCATCGAATTTAGTAATATTTTGACGATTATCATCCCCCCCTTTTCCTTTATGTGATATAAACAAAATATCATCGAATTAGGCAATATTTTGCCGTTTTTCCACGTTTTTGTGAATTTTCAGTTTATTGTTATTAATTCATTAAATATACAATAAAAATGATGCAAACACATAATTGATTAGATAATAACCTTAAATACTTCATTTTCAATCCTCTATTTGTTTCTCGTTAAAATACTGAGTAGGATATTGAAAAGGGGAGAAGTTCGGTTTTTATTGCATATATCGATTTTTCAGCCGGAATAGAGCGGTTTTTCGTGTACATCTTCCATCGGTAATATAAACGGAAAATCAGGAACATTTTAGTTAATTCTAATGAAAACACATTGATTTTTATCATTTGTATTGGAAACAACATTGTCATATGTCTTTTCTTGGATCTAAATAATACGAAACCACGCCTCATGATTCGAAGTTAAAATCCTCATATTTGGTATAATAGTGACTTTTTTCACGTTTTTCATGTAGTTTGATATTACGTAAATATATTCATTTTTACCAATATTTCGATACTATTTCATATAGTATCACGATATGTGATTTGGCCTTCAAATCTCAGAATTTCGCATAATATTGCATTTTAAGCAAGTTTTCTTGCATTTTGTTTCGTACGAAAAATCATCGAATTTAGCAATATTTTCACGTTTATCATCCCCTTTTCCTTTATGTTATTTAAACAAAATATCGTCGAATTAGGCAAGATTCTACCGTTTTTCAACGTTTATGTGAATTTTCCGTTTATTGTTATTAATTCATTAAATATACGATAAAAATGATGCAAACACATAATTGATTACAAATTAACCTTAAATACTTCATTTTCAATCAACCATTTGTTTCTCGTTAAAATACTGAGTAAGATATTGAATAGGGGAGAAGTTCTGTTTTTATTGCATATATAGACGTTTCAGCCGGATTGGAGCGGTTTTACATGTACATCTTCCATCGGTAATATAAACGGAAAATCAGGAACATTTTAGTTAATTCCAATGAAAACACATTGATTTTTATCATTTGTATTGGAAACATCATTGTCATATGTCTTTTTTTGGATCTAAATAATACGAAACCTCGCTCTATGATTTGAAGTTAAAATCCTCAAATATGGTAAAATAGTGAATTTTTTCACGTTTTTTATGTAGTGTGATTTTACGTAAATATATTCGTTTTTACCAATTATTCGATACTACTTCATGTTTTCTCATGATATGTGATTTGGCCTTCATATCTCAGAATTTCGCAAATTTTGCATTTTATCAAGTTTCTTGCAATTTGTTTTCAAAATAGCCCAAACATCCCAAATTCGTCCATTGAGCCATACTTTGGAGCCAAATTCTGACTCTCAGCACGTATTCGCAGTTTGATTTTTTGAACTTTTATACCGAAAATATGCCAATTACGGAGAGCAGCAATGGATCACATTTTGCCCAAACCCTACCTGCAGTTTTCAAAATATCCCAAACATCCCAAATTCGACCCTTGATCCATATTTTGGAGCCAAATTCTGGTTCTCTGCCCGTATTCGCAGTTTGAAATTACGACTTTTATACTGAAAATATGCCAATTACTGTCAGCTGCGATGGATCACATTATGACCAAACCCTCCCTGCAGTTTTTAAAATATCCCAAACATCCCAAATTCGACCCTTGAACCTTATTTTGGAGCTAAATTCTGGCTCTCTGCATGTATTCACATTTTGAAATAACGATTTTAATTCTGAAAATATGCCAATTACTGAAAGCAGTGATGGGTCACATTTTGCTTAAACCCTCCCTGCAGTTTTCAAAAGAGCCCAAACCTCCCAAATTCGTCCCTTGAGCCATATTTTGGAGCCAAATACTGGCTCTCTCCAAATATTCGCAGTTTGAAATTACGAATTTTTATACCGAAAATATGTTAAATACTGAGAGCAGCGATAGGTCACATTTTGCCCAAACCACCCCCTGCAGTTTTCAAAATATTCCAAACATCCATAATTCGACCCTGGAGCCTTATTTTGAAGCCAAATTTTGGCTCTCTGCACGTATTCCAAGTTTGAAATTACGAATTTTTATACTGAAAATATGCCAATTACTGAAAGTAGCGTTGCGTCACGATTTGCCCAAACCCCCCTTGCAATTTTTAAATATTCCAAACATCCCAAATTCGACCCTTGAGCCATATTTTGGAGCCAAATTCTGGCTCTCTGCACGTATTCGCAGTTTGAAATTATGACTTTTTATACTGAAAATATGCCAATTACGGAAAGCGGCGATGGATCACATTATGACCAAACCCTCCCTGCAGTTTTTAAAATATCCCAAACATCCCAAATTCGACCCTTGAATCATATTTTGCGTCACATTTTGCCCAAACCCCCCTTGCAATATTCAAATATTCCAAACATCCCAAATTCGACCCTTGAGCCATATTTTGGAGCCAAATTCTGGCTCTCTGCACGTATTCGCAGTTTGAAATTATGACTTTTTATTCTGAAAATATGCCAATTACGGAAAGCGGCGATGGATCACATTATGACCAAACCCCACCCTGCAGTTTTCAAAATATCCCAAACATCCCAAATTTTGGCTCTCTGCACGTATTCGCAGTTTTAAATTAGGTATTTTTATACCGAAAATATGCTAATTACTTTGAGAGGCGATGGATCACATTTTGCCCAAACCCTCCGTGCAGTTTTCAAAATTTCCCAAACATACCAAATTCGACCCTTGAGCCAACTTTTGGAGCCAAATTGTGGCTCTCTGCACATATTCGCATTTTGAAATTACGACATTTTATACCGAAAATATGCCAATTTCTGAGAGCGGCGATAGGTCACATTTAGCCGAAACCCCCTCCTTGCAGTTTTCAAAATATCCCAAACATCCAAATTCGACCTTTGAGCCATATTTTGGAGCCAAATTCTAGCTTTCTGCACGTATTCGCACTTTGAAATTACGTCATTTTATACCGTAAATATGCCAATTACTGAGAGCGGCGATGGGTCAAATTTTGCCCAAACCCCGCTTGCAGTTTTCAAATATCCCAAACATCCCAAATTCGACCCTTGAGCCATACATTATAGCCAAATTCTGGCTCTCAGCACGTATTCGCAGTTGGAAATTATGACTTTTTGTACTGAAAATATGTCAATTACGGGAAGCGGCGATGGATCACATTAGGCCCAAACCCTCCCTGCAGTTTTAAAAATATCCCAAACATCCCAAATTCGACCCTGGAGCCTCATTTTGGAGCCAAATTCTGGCTCTCTGCACGTATTCGCAGTTTGAAATTACGACATTTTATACCGAAAATATGCCAATTACTGAGAGCAGCGATGGGTCACATTTTGCCCAAATCCACATGCAGTTTTCAAAATATCCCAAACATCGCAAATTCGACCCTTGAGCGAAATTTTGAAGCCAAATTGTGGCTCTCTGCACATATTCGCAGTTTGAAATTACGTCATTTTATACCTAAAATATGCCAATTACTGAGATCGGCGATAGGTCACATTTAGCCGAAACCCCCTCCTTGCAGTTTTCAAAATATCCCAAACACCCCAAATTCGACCCTTGAGAATGTTTTTGGAGCCAAATTCTGGCTCTCTGCACGTATTCGCAGTTTGAAATTACGAATTTTTATCCCAAACATCCCAAATTTGACGCTTGAAAATATGCCAATTACTGAAAGAACCGATGGGTCACGTTTTGCCCATACCCCTCTGCAATTTGCAAAATATCCCAAACATCCCTAATTCGACCTTTGAGCCATATTTTGGAGCCAAATTCTAGCTTTCTGCGCGTATTCGCAGTTTGAAATTACGACTTTTTATACCGAAAATAAGCCAATTACTGAAAACGGCGATGGATCACATTTTGCCGAAACCCTCTCTGCAGTTTCCAAATTATCTCAAACATCCCAAATTCAACCCTTGTGCCATATTTTGTATCCAAATTCGGGCTCTCTGCACGTACTCGCCGTTCGAAATTACGTCTTTTTATACCGAAAATATGCCATTTACTGAGAGCAGCGATGGATCACATTTTGCCCAAACCCTCCCTGCAGTTTTCAAAATTTCCCAAACATACCAAATTCGACCCTTGAGCCAACTTTTGGAGCCAAATTGTGGCTCTCTGCACATATTCGCATTTTGAAATTACGGCATTTTATACCGAAAATATGCCAATTTCTGAGAGCGGCGATAGGTCACATTTAGCCGTAACCCCCTCCTTGCAGTTTTCAAAATATTCCAAACATCTCAAATTCGACCCATGAGAACGTTTTTGGAGCCAAATTCTGGCTCTCTGCACGTATTCGCTGTTTGAAATTACGACTTTTTATCCCAATCATCCCAAACTTGACGCTTGAAAATATGCCAATTACTGAAAGAAACGATGGGTCACGTTTTGCCCAAACCCCCCTGCAGTTTGCAAAATATCCCAAACATCCAAATTCGACCTTTGAGCCATATTTTGGAGCCAAATTCTAGCTTTCTGCACGTATTCGCACTTTGAAATTACGTCATTTTATACCGTAAATATGCCAATTACCGAGAGCGGCGATGGGTCACATTTTGCCCAAACCCCCCTGCAGTTTTCAAAATATACCAAACATACCAAATTCTACCCTGGAGCGTTATTTTGGAGCCAAATTCTGGCTCTCTGCACGTATTTGCAGTTTGAAATTACGACTTTTTATACGGAAAATATGCCAATTACTGAAAGCAACGATGCGTCAAATTTTGCCCAAACCCCGCTTGCAGTTTTCAAATATCCCAAACATCATAAATTCGACCCTAGAGCCATACATTATAGCCAAATTCTGGCTCTCAGCACGTATTCGCAGTTGGAAATTATGACTTTTTATACTGAAAATATGTCAATTACGGGAAGCGGCGATGGATCACATTAGGCCCAAACCCTCCCTGCAGTTTTAAAAATATCCCAAACATCCCAAATTCGACCCTGGAGCCTTATTTTGGAGCCAAATTCTGGCTCTCTGCACGTATTCGCAGTTTGAAATTACGACATTTTATACCGAAAATATGCCAATTACTGAGAGCAGCGATGGGTCACATTTTGCCCAAACCCACCTGCAGTTTTCAAAATATCCCAAACATCGCAAATTCGACCCTTGAGCGAAATTTTGAAGCCAAATTGTGGCTCTCTGCACATATTCGCAGTTTGAAATTACGTCATTTTATACCTAAAATATGCCAATTACTGAGATCGGCGATAGGTCACATTTAGCCGAAACCCCCTCCTTGCAGTTTTCAAAATATCCCAAACACCCCAAATTCGACCGTTGAGAATGTTTTTGGAGCCAAATTCTGGCTCTCTGCACGTATTCGCAGTTTGAAATTACGAATTTTTATCCCAAAAATCCCAAATTTGACGCTTGAAAATATGCCAATTACTGAAAGAAGCGATGGGTCACATTTTGCCCATACCCCTCTGCAATTTGCAAAATATCCCAAACATCCCTAATTCGACCTTTGAGCCATATTTTGGAGCCAAATTCTAGCTTTCTGCGCGTATTCGCAGTTTGAAATTACGACTTTTTATACCGAAAATTAGCCAATTACTGAAAACGGCAATGGATCACATTTTGCCGAGACCCTCTCTGCAGTTTCCAAATTATCTCAAACATCCCAAATTCGACCCTTGTGCCATATTTTGTAACCAAATTCGGGCTCTCTGCACGTACTCGCCGTTTGAAATTACGTCTTTTTATACCGAAAATATGCCATTTACTGAGAGCGGCGATTGATCACATTTTGCCCAAACCCTCCCTGCCGTTTTCAAAATATAGCAAACATCCCAAATTCGACGCTTGAGTTATATTTTGGAGCCAAATTCTGGTTCTCTGCATGTATTCGCAGTTTGAAATTACGACTTTTATACCGAGAAAATGCCAATTACTGAAAGCGACGATGGATCACATTTTGCCCAAACCCTCCCTGCAGTTTTCAAAATATCCCAAACATCCCAAATTCAACGCTTGAGCCATATTTTGGAGCCAAATTCTGGCTCTCTGCACGTATTCGCAGTTTGAAATTACGAATTTTTATACCGAAAATATGCCAATTACGGAGAGCGGCAATAGACCACATTTTGCCCAAACTCTACCTGCAGTTTTCAGGTAGGGTTTAGTTTAATTCATTAAATATACGATAAAAATGATGCAAACACATAATAGATAAGAAATTAACCTTAAATACCTCATTTTCAATCAACTCTTTGTTTCTCGTTAAAATACTGAGTAAGATATTGAAAAGGGGAGTTCTGTTTTTGTTGCATATGTCGACGTTTCAGCCGGGTTAGAGCGGTTTTACGTATACATCTTCCATCGGTAATATAAACGGAAAATCAGGAACATTTTAATTAATTCTAATGAAAACACATTGATTTTTATCATTTGTATTGGAAACAACATTGTCATATGTCTTTTCTTGGATCTAAATAATACGAAACCTCGCTCTATGATTTGAAGTTAAAATCCTCAAATATGGTAAAATAGTGACTTTTTTCACGTTTTTTATGTAGTGTGATTTTACGTAAATATATTCGTTTTTACCAATATTTCGATACTACTTCATGTTTTATCATGGTGAGTGATTTGGCCTTCATATCTCAGAATTTCGCAAATTTTGCATTTTTAAGCAAGCTTCTTGCATTTTGTTTTGTACTAAAAATCATCGAATTTAGCAATATTTTGACGTTCATCATCCCCTTTTCCTTTATGTGATTTAAACAAAATATCATTGAATTAGGCAATATTTTGCTGTTTTTTCACGTTTTTGTGAATTTTCCGTTTATTGATATTAATTCATTAAATATACGATAAAAATAATGAAAACACATAATTGATTAGATATAAAAATACCGATGGAAGATGTACACGTAAAACCGCTCTAATCCGGCTGAAACGTCGATATATGCAATAAAAATAACTTCTCCCCTTTTCAATATCTTACTCAGTATTTTAGTGAGAAACAAATAGTTGATTGAATATGAAGTATTTAAAGTTAATTTGTGATCAACTATGTGTTTGCATCATTTTTGTCGTATATTTATTGAATTAATAACAATAAACGGAAAATTTCATATAAACGTTGAAAAACGGTAAAATCTTGCCAAATTCGATGATATTTTGTTTAAATCACATAAAGGAAAAGGAGATGATAAACGTTAAAATATTGCTAAATTCGATGATTTTTCGTACGAAACAAAATGCAAGAAAACTTGCTTAAAATGCAATATTATGCGAAATTCTGAGATTTGAAGGCCAAATCACTTATCGTGATACTATTTGAAATAGTATCGAAATATTGGTAAAAACGAATATATTTACGTAATATCAAATTATATGAAAAACGTAAAAAAAGTCACTATTATACCAAATTTGAGGATTTTAACTTCGAATCATAAAGCGGGGTTTCGTATTATTTAGATCCAAGAAAAGATATATGACAATGTTGTTTCGAATACAAATGATAAAAGTCAATGTGTTTTCATTAGAATTAACTAAAATGTTCGTGATTTTCCGTTTATATTACCGATGGAAGATGTACACGAAAAACCGCTCTATTCCGGCTGAAAAATCGATATATGCAATAAAAACCGAACTTCTCCCCTTTTCAATATCCTACTCAGTATTTTAACGAGAAACAAATAGATGATTGAAAATGAAGTATTTAAGGTTATTATCTAATCAATTATGTGTTTGCTTCACTTTTGTTGTATATATAATGAATTAATAACAATAAACTGAAAATTCACAAAAACGTGGAAAAACGGCAAAATATTGCCTAATTCGATGATATTTTGTTTATATCACATAAAGGAAAATGGGGGGATGATAATCGTTAAAATATTACTAAATTCGATGATTTTTAGTACGAAACAAAATGGAAGAAAACTTGCTTAAAATGGAATATTATTCGAAATTTTGAGATTTGAAGGCTGAATCACATATTGTGATACTGCATAAAATAGTATCGAAATATGGGTAAAAAAATAATATATTTACGTAGTATCAAACTAAATGATAAACGTGAAAAAAGTCACTATTATACCAAGTTTGAGGATATTGACTTCGAATCATAGATCGAGGTTTCCTATTATTTAGATCCAAGAAAAGACATGTGACAATGTTGTTTCCAATACAAATGATAAAAATCAATGTGTTTTCATTAGAATTAAATAAAATGTTCCTGATTTTCAGTTTATATTACCGATGGAAGATGTACACGAAAAACCGCTCTATTCCGGCTGAAAAACCGATATATGCAATAAAAACCGAACTTCTCCCCTTTTCAATATCTTATTCAGTATTTTAAAGAGAAATAAATAGATGATTGAAAATAAAGTATTTAAGGTAATTATCTAATCAATTATGTGTTTGCATCATTTTTATTGTATATTTAATGAATTAATAACAATAAACTGAAAATTCAGAAAAACGTGGAAAAACGGCAAAATATTGCCTAATTCGATGATATTTTGATTAAATCACATAAAGGAAAAGTGGATGATAAACGTCAAAATATTTCTAAATTCGATGATTTTTAGTACGAAACAAAATGCATGAAAACTTGCTTAAAATGCTATATTATGCGAAATTCTGAGATATGAAGGCCAAATCACATATCGTGATACTACATGAAATAGTATCGAATTATTGGTAAAAAATGAATATATTTACGTAATATCAAACTACGATGAAAAACGTGAAAAAAGTCACTATTATACCAAATTTGAGGATTTTAACTTCGAATAATGAGGCGAGGTTTCGTATTATTTAGATTCAAGAAAAGACATATGACAATGTTGTTTCCAATACAAATGATAAAAATCAATGTGTTTTCATTAGAATTAACTGAAATGTTCCTGATTTTCCGTTTATATTACCGATGGAAGATGTACACGTAAAACCGCTCTAATCCGGCTGAAACGTATATATATGTAATGAAAACAGAACTTCTCCCCTTTTCAATATCTTTCTCAGTATTTTAACGAGAAACAAATAGTTGATTGAAAATGAAGTATTTAAGGTTAATTTCTAATCAATTATGTGTTTGCATCATTTTTATGGTATATTTAATGAATTAATAACAATAAACGGAAAATTCACCAAAACGTTGAAAAACTGCAAAATATTGACTAATTCGATGATATTTTGTTTATATCACATAAAGGAAAAGGGGGGGGATGATATCGTCAAAATATTGCTAAATTCGATGATTTTCAGTACGAAACAAAATGCAAGAAAACTTGCTTAAAATGCAAGATTATGCGAAATTCTGAAATATGAAGGCCAAATCACATATCGTGATACTACATGAAATAGTATCGAAATATTGGTAAAACGAATATATTTACGTAATATCAAACTACATGAAAAACGTGAAAAAAATCACTATTATACCAAATATGAGGATTTTAACTTCGAATCATGAGGCGAGGTTTCGTATTTTTTAGATCCAAGAAATGACATGACAATATTGTTTCCAATACAAATGATAAAAATCAATGTGTTTTCATTAGAATTAACTAAAATGTTCCTGATTTTCAGTTTATATTACCGATGGAAGATGTACACGTAAAACCGCTCTATTCTGGCTGAAAAGTCGATATATGCAATAAAAACCGAACTTCTCCCCTCTTCAATATCTTACTCAGTATTTTAACGAGAAACAAATAGATGATTGAAAATATAGTATTTATGGGTATTATCTAATCAGTTATGTGTTTGCATCATTTTTATTGTATATTTAATGAATTAATACTAATAAACTGAAAATTCACAAAAACGTGGAAAAACGCAAAATGATGCCATATTCGATAATTTTTTGTTTAAATCACAAAGGAAGTGGGGATGATAAACGTCAAATTATTGCAAAATTCGATGATTTTTTGTACAAAACAAATTGCAAGAAACTTTATAAAATGCAAAATTTGCGAAATTCTGAGATATGAAGGCCAACTCACATATCGTGAGAAAACATGAAGTATCCAACAATTGGTAAAAACGAATATATTTACGTAAAATCATACTACATAAAAAACGAGAAAAAAGTCACTATTTTACCATATTTGAGGATTTTAACTTCAAATCATAGAGCGAGGTTTCGTATTATTTAGATCCAAGAAAAGACATATGACAATGTTGTTTCCAATACAAATGATAAAAATCAATGTGTTTTCATTAGAATTAACTGAAATGTTCCTGATTTTCCGTTTATATTACCGATGGAAGATGTACACGAAAAACCGCTCTATTTCGGCTGAAAAATCAATATATGCAATAAAAACCGAACTTCTCCCCTTTTCAATATCTTACTCAGTATTTTAACGAGAAACAAATAGATGATTGAAAATGAAGTATTTAAGGTTATTATCTAATCAATTATGTGTTTGCATCATTTTTATTGTATATTTAATGAATTAATAACAATAAACTGAAAATTCACAAAAACGTGGAAAAAACGGCAAAATATTGCCTAATTCGATGATATTTTGTTTATATCACATAAAGGAAAAGGGGGGGATGATAATCGTCAAAATATTACTAAATTCGATGATTTTTAGTACGAAACAAAATGCAAGAAAACTTGCTTAAAATGGAATATTTTGCGAAATTTTGAGATTTGAAGGCTAAATCACATATCGTGATACTACTTGAAATAGTATCGAAATATGGGTAAAAAAATGAATATATTTACGTAATATCAAACTAAATGATGAACGTGAAAAAGTCACTATTATACCAAATTTGAGGATTTTAACTTCGAATCATAGAGCGAGGTTTCGTATTATATAGATCGA
Organism: Procambarus clarkii; assembly: GCF_040958095.1. NCBI lineage: Eukaryota > Metazoa > Arthropoda > Malacostraca > Decapoda > Cambaridae > Procambarus > Procambarus clarkii. The sequence continues at coordinate 56,809,795 of NC_091155.1, forward strand.
AGAAAAGACATATGACAATGTTGTTTCCAATACAAATGATAAAAATCAGTGTGTTTTCATTAGAATTAACTAAAATGTTCCTGATTTTCAGTTTATATTACCGATGGAAGATGTACACGTATAACCACTCTATTCCGGCTGAAAAGTCGATATATGCAATAAAAACCGAACTTCTCCCCTTTTCAATATCTTACTCAGTACTTTAACGACAAACAAATAGATGATTGAAAATAAAGTATTTAAGGTTATTATCTAATCAATTATGTATTTGCATCATTTTTATTGTATATTTAATGAATTAATACTAAAAAACTGAAAATTCACAAAAACGTGGAAAAACGACAAATAATGCCATATTCGATGATATTTTGTTTAAATCACATAAAGGAAATGGGGATGATAAACGTCAAAATATTGCAAAATTCGATGATTTTTAGTACAAAACAAAATGCAAGAAACTTGATAAAAATTCAAAATTTGCGAAATTCGGAGATATGAAGGCCAAATCACATATCGTTGGAAAACATGAAGTAGTATCGAATAATTGGTAAAAACGAATGTATTTACGTAAAATCACACTAAATAAAAAACGTGAAAAAAGTCACTATTTTACCATATTTGAGGACTTTAACTTCAAATCATAGAGCGAGGTTTCGTATTATTTAGATCCAAAAAAAGACATATGTCAATGTTGTTTCCAATACAAATGATAAAAATCAATGTGTTTTCATTAGAATTAACTAAAATGTTCCTGATTTTCCGTTTATATTACCGATGGAAGATGTACACGTAAAACCGCTCTAATCTGGCTGAAACGTCGATATATGCAATAAAAACAGAACTTCTTCCATTTCAATATCTTACTCAGTATTTTAACGAGAAACAAATAGTTGATTGAAAATGAAGTATTTAAGGTTAATTTCTAATCAATTATGTGTTTGCATCATTTTATTTATTTTCTCTGGAGCCTTAGCATCCCTCTCTTGATCCTCTGCATCACTCTCTTGAGCCTCTGCATCATTCTATTGAGCCTTAGCATCCCTCTCTGGAGCCTCAGCATCCCTCTCTTGAGCCTCTGCAGCACTCTCTTGAGCCTCTTCATCATTCTCTTGAGCCTCATTATCACTCTCTTGAGCCTCTGCATCCCTCTCTTAAGCGTCTGCATCACTCTCTTGAGCCTCTGCATCCCACTCTTAAACTCCTCTATCCCTCTCATGAGCCTCTGCATCCCTCTCTTGAGCCTTTGCATCACTCTCTTAAGCCTCTGCATCCCTCTCTTGAGCCATTGCATCACTCTCTTAAGCCTCTGCATCCCTCTCTGGAGCCTCTGCATTACTCTCAAGAGCCTCTGCGTCCCTCTCTTGTGCCTCTGCATCCCTCACTTTAGCCTCTGCATCCCACTCATGAGCCTCTTCATCCGTCTTTTAAGCCTCTGCATCACTCTCTTAAGCCTCTGCATCACTCTCGTAGGCCTCTGAATCACTCTCTTGAGCCTCTGCATCACTCTCGTAAGCCTCTGAATCACTCTCTTGAGCCTCTGCATCTCTCTCTTGAGCTCCTGCATCCATCTCTTGAGCCTCTGCATCCCTCTCATGAGCCTCTGCATCCCTCTCTTGAGCCTTTGCATCACTCTCTTAAGCCGTTGCATCCCTCTCTTGAGCCTCTGCATCCCTCTCTTAAGGCTCTGCATCCCTCTCTTGAGCCTTTGCATCACTCTCTTAAGCCTCTGCATCCCTCTCTGGAGCCTCTGCATCACTCCCAAGAGCCTCTGCTTCCCTCTCTTGTGCCTCTGCATCCCTCACTTGAGCCTCTGCATCCCTCTCATGAGCCTCTGCATCCGTCTCTTAAGCCTCTGCATCACTCTCTTGAGCCTCTGCATCCCTCTCATGAGCCTCTGCATCCCACTCGTGAGCCTTTGCATCACTCTCTAAAGCCTATGCATCCCGCTCTTGAGCCTCTGCATCACTCTGACGAGCCTCTGCATCCCTCTCTTGTGCCTCTGCATCCCCTCTCTTGAGCCTCTGCATCCCTTTCTTGACCCTCTGCAACCCTCTCTTAAGCCTCTGCATCACTCTCTTGAGCCTCTGCATCATTCTCCTAACCCTCTGCATCACTCTCATGAGCCTCTGCATAACACTCTTAAGCCTATGCATCCCTCTCTTGAGCCTCTGCATCACTCTCATGAGCCTCTGTATCCCTCTTTTGAGCCTCTGCAACACTCTAGTAAGCCTCTGCGACACTCTCTTAAGCCTCTGATTCCCTCTCTTTATCGTCTGCATCACTCTCTTAAGCCTCTGCACCACTCTCTTCAGTCTCTGCTTCACTCTCTTAAGCCTCTGCATCACTCCCTTGAGCCTCTGCATCATTCTCTTGAGCCTCTGCATCCTTCTCTTAAAACTCTACATCATTCTCTTGAGCCTCTGCATAACTCTCTTGAGCTTCTGAGTCACTCTCTTAAGCCTCTGCATCACTCTCTTGAGCCTCTGCGTCACTCTCTTAAGCCTCTGCATCTCTCACTTCAGCCTCTGCATCACTCTCTGGAGCCTCTGCATCCCTCTCTGGAGCCTCAGCACCCCTCTCCTGAGCCTCAGCAGCACTCTCTTGAGCCTCTTCATCATTTTCTTGTGCCTCTGCATCCCACTCCTAAGGCTCTGCTTCACTCACTTGAGCCTCTGCATCCCTCTCTTAAGCCTCTGCATCACTCTCTTGAGCCTCTGCATCCCTCTCTTGAACTCCTTCATCCCTCTCTTGAGCCTTTGCATCACTCTCAAGAGCCTCTGCATTCCTCTCTTGTGCCTCTGCATCCCCTCACTTGAGCCTCTGCATCCATCTCTTGAGCCTCTGCATCCCTCCCTTAAGCCTCTGCATCACTCTCTTAAGTCTCTGCATCCCTCTCTTGAGCCTCTGCATCACTCTCTTGAGCTTCTGTATTACTCTCTTGAGCCTCTACATCCTTCTCTTGAGCCTCAGCATCCCTCTCTTAAGCATCTGCATCACTCTCTTGAGCCTATGCATCACTCTCTTGAGCCTCTGCATCACTCTCTTGAGCCTCTGCATCCCTCTCTTGAGCCTCTGAATCACTCTCAAGAGCCTCTGCATTCCTCTCTTGTGCCTCTGCATCCCCTCACTTGAGCCTCTGCTTCCCTCTCTTGAGCCTCTGCATCCCTCTCTTGAGACTCTTCATCACTCTCTTGAGCCTATGCATCACTCTCTTCAGCCTCTGCATCGCTCTCTTAAGCCTCTGCATCACTCTCTTGATCATCTGCATCACTCTCGTAAGCCTCTGCATCACTCTCTTGATCATCTGCATCACTCTCGTAAGCCTCTGCATCCCTCTCTGGAGCCTCTGCATTACTCTCAAGAGCCTCTGCGTCCCTCTCTTGTGCCTCTGCATCCCTCACTTTAGCCTCTGCATCCCACTCATGAGCCTCTTCATCCGTCTTTTAAGCCTCTGCATCACTCTCTTAAGCCTCTGCATCACTCTCGTAGGCCTCTGAATCACTCTCTTGAGCCTCTGCATCACTCTCGTAAGCCTCTGAATCACTCTCTTGAGCCTCTGCATCTCTCTCTTGAGCTCCTGCATCCATCTCTTGAGCCTCTGCATTCCTCTCTTGTGCCTCTGCATCCCCTCACTTGAGCCTCTGCTTCCCTCTCTTGAGCCTCTGCATCCCTCTCTTGAGCCTCTTCATCTCTCTCTTGAGCCTCTGCATCCCTCTCTTGAGCCTCTGCATCCGTCTCTTAAGCCTCGGCATCACTCTCTTAAGCCTCTGCATCACTCTCGTATGCCTCTGAATCACTCTCTTGAGCCTCTGCATCACTCTCTTCAGCCTCTGAATCCCTCGCTTGAGGCCTCTGCATCACTCTCTCGGGCCTCTGCATCACGCTCAAACTCCTCTGCATCACTCTCTTGAGCCTCTGCATCACTCTCTTGAGCCTCTGCATCACTCTCTAGACCCTCTGCATCACTCTCTTTATCCTATGCATCACTTTCTTGAGCCTCTGCATCACTCTCCTCAGCCTCTGCATCACTCTCTTGAACCTCTGCATCACTCTCTTGAGCCTCTACATCACTCTCTTGAACCTCTGCATCACACTCTTAAGCCTCTGCATCCCTCTCTTGATCGTCTGCATCACTCCCTTGAGCCTCTGCATCATTCTCCTGAGTCTCTGCATCCCTCTCTTAAGCCTCTACATCATTCTCTTGAGCCTCTGCATAACTCTCTTCAGCCTCTGCATAAATCTCTGGAGTCTCTGCATCCCTCTCTGGAGCCTCAGCATCCCTTTCTTGAGCCTCTACAGCACTCTCTTTAGCCTCTTCATCATTCTCTTGAGCCTCTGCATCCCTCTCCTAACCCTCTGCATCACTCTCTTGAGCCTCTGCATCCCTCTCTTAAGCCTCTGCATCACTCTCTTGAGCCTCTGCATCCCTCTCTTGAACTCTTGCATCCCTCTCATGAGATTCTGCATCCCTCTCGTGAGCATTTGCATCACTCTCCCAAGCCTATGCATCCCGCTCTTGAGCCTCTGGATCACTCCCACGAGCCTCTGCATCCCTCTCTTGTGCCTCTGCATCCCCTCTCTTGAGCCTTTGCATCCCTCTCTTGAGCCTCTGCATCCCTCTCTTAAGCCTCTGCATCACTCTCTTAAGCCTCTGCATCACTCTCTTGAGCCTCTGCATCATTCTCCTAACCCTCTGCATCACTCTCATGAGCCTCTGCATAACTCTCTTGAGCCTCTGCATCACTCTCATGAGCCTCTGTATCCCTCTCTTGAGCCTCTGCAACACTCTAGTAAGCCTCTGCATCACTCTCTTAAGCCTCTGATTCCCTCTCTTTGTCGACTGCATCACTCTCTTAAGCCTCTGCATCACTCTCTTCAGCCTCTGCTTCACTCTCTTAAGCCTCTGTATCACTCCCTTGAGCCTCTGCATCATTCTCTTGAACCTCTGCATCCCTCTCTTAAGCCTCTACATCATTCTCTTCAGCCTCTGCATAACTCTCTTGAGCTTCTGAGTCACTCTCTTAAGCCTCTGCATCACTCTCTTGAGCCTCAACATCACTCTCTTCAGCCTCTGCATAACTCTCTGGAGCCGCTGCATCCCTCTCTGGAGCCTCATCATCCCTCTCTTGAGCCTCTACAGCACTCCCTTTAGCCTCTTCATCATTCTCTTGAGCCTCTGCATCCCTCACTTGAGCCTTTGCATCACTATCTTAAGCCTATGCATCCCTCTCTTGAGCCTTTGCATCACTCTCAAGAGCCTCTGCATTCCTCTCATGTGCCTCTGCATCCCCTCACTTGAGCCACTGCTTCCCTCTCTTGAGCCTCTGCATCACTCTCTTGAGCCTCTGCATCCCTCTCTTGAGCCTCTGCATCCCTCTCTTAAGCCTCTGCATCACTCTCTTAAGTCTCTGCATCCCTCTCTTGAGCCTCTGCATCACTCTCTTGAGCCTCTGCATTACTCTCTTGAGCCTCTACATCCTTCTCTTGAGCCTCTGCATTCCTCTCTTAAGCATCTGCATCACTCTCTTGAGCCTATGCATCACTCTCTTGGCCCTCTGCATCCCTCTCCTAAGCCTACGCAACACTCTCTTCAGCCTCTGCATCACTCTCTTAAGCCTCTGCATCCCTCTCTTGATCATCTGCATCACTCTCGTAAGCCTATGCACCACTCTCTTGAGCCTCTGGAGAACTCTCTTGAGCCTTTGCTTCACTCTCTTTAGCCTCTGCATCCCTCTATTGAGCCTCTGCATCTTTCTCATGTGCCTCTGCATCCCTCACTTGAGCCTCTGCATCCCTCTCTTGAGCCTCTGCATCTCTCTCTCTAGAGCCTCTGCATCCCTCTCTTGAGCCTCTGCATCCGTCTCTTAAGCCTCTGCATCACTCTCTTAAACTTCTGCATCACTCTCGTAAGCCTCTGAATCACTCTCTTGAGCCTCTGCATCACTCTCTTAAGCCTCTGAATCCCTCGCTTGAGGCCTCTGCATCACTCTCTCGAGCTTTTGCATCACGCTCATACTCCTCTGCATCACTCTCTCGAGCTTTTGCATCACGCTCATACTCCTCTGCATCTCGCTCATACTCCTCTGCATCACTCTCCTGAGCCTCTGCATCACTCTCTTGAGCCTCTGCATCACTCTCTAGACCCTCTGCATCACTCTCTTGAGCCACTGCATCACTCTCTTGAGCCTCTGCATCACTCTCCTGAGCGTCTGCATCACTCTCCTGAGCCTCTGCATCACTCTCTTGTGCCTCTACATCACTCTCTTGAACCTCTGCATCACTCTCTTAAGCCTCTGCATCCCTCTATTGATCGTCTGCATCACTCCCTTGAGCCTCTGCATCATTCTCCTGAGCCTCTGCATCCCTCTCTTAAGCCTCTACATCATTCTCTTGAGCCTCTGCATAACTCTCTTGAGCTTCTGAGTCACTCTCTCAAGCCTCTGCATCACTCTCTTGAGCCTCTACATCACTCTCTTCAGCCTCTGTATAACACTCTGGAGCCTCTGCATCCCTCTCTGGAACCTCAGCATCCCTCTCTTGAGCCTCTACAGCACTCTCTTTAGCCTCTTCATCATTTTCTTGAGCCTCTGCATTCGTCTCTTAAGCCTCTGGATCACTCTCTTAAGCCTCTGCATCCCTCTCTTAAGCCTCTGCATCACGCTCTTGATCCTCTGCATCCCTCTCTTGAACTCCTGAATCCCTCGCATGAGCCTCTGCATCCCTCTCGTGAGCCTTTGCATCACTCTCCCAAGCCTATGCATCCCGCTCTTGAGCCTCTGCATCACTCTGACGAGCCTCTGCAGCCCTCTCTTGTGCCTCTGCATCCCCTCTCTTGAGCCTCTGCATCCCTTTCTTGACCCTCTGCAACCCTCTCTTAAGCCTCTGCATCACTCTCTTGAGCCTCTGCATCATTCTCCTAACCCTGTGCATCACTCTCATGAGCCTCTGCATAACACTCTTAAGCCTATGCATCCCTCTCTTGAGCCTCTGCATCACTCTCATGAGCCTCTGTATCCCTCTTGTAGCCTCTGCAACACTCTAGTAAGCCTCTGCGACACTCTCTTAAGCCTCTGATTCCCTCTCTTTATCGTCTGCATCACTCTCTTAAGCCTCTGCATCACTCTCTTCAGCCTCTGTTTCACTCTCTTAAGCCTCTGCATCACTCCCTTGAGCCTCTGCATCATTCTCTTGAGCCTCTGCATCCTTCTCTTAAGCCTCTACATCATTCTCTTGAGCCTCTGCATAACTCTCTTGAGCTTCTGAGTCACTCTCTTAAGCCTCTGCATCACTCTCTAAGAGCCTCTGCGTCACTCTCTTAAGCCTCTGCATCTCTCACTTCAGCCTCTGCATCACTCTCTGGAGCCTATGCATCCCTCTCTGGAGCCTCAGCACCCCTCTCTTGAGCCTCAGCAGCACTCTCTTGAGCTTCTTCATCATTTTCTTGTGCCTCTGCATCCCTCTCCTAAGGCTCTGCTTCACTCACTTGAGCCTCTGCATCCCTCTCTTAAGCCTCTGCATCACTCTCTTGAGCCTCTGCATCCCTCTCTTGAACTCCTGCATCCCTCTCTTGAGCCTTTGCATCACTCTCAAGAGCCTCTGCATTCCTCTCTTGTGCCTCTGCATCCCTTCACTTGAGCCTCTGCTTCCCTCTCTTGAGCCTCTGCATTCCTCTCTTGAGCCTCTGCATAGGCTTAAGATAGTGATGCAAAGGCTCAAGTGAGGGATGCAGAGGCTCAAGAGAATGATGAAGAGGCTAAAGGGAGTGCTGTAGAGGCTCAAGAGAGGGATGCTGAGGCTCCAGAGAGGGATGCAGCGGCTCCAGAGAGTTATGCAGAGGCTGAAGAGAGTGATGTAGAGGCTCAAGAGAGTGATGCAGAGGCTTAAGAGAGTGACTCAGAAGCTAAAGAGAGTTATGCAGAGGCTCAAGAGAATGATGTAGAGGCTTAAGAGAGGGATGCAGAGGTTTAAGAGAATGATGCAGAGGCTCAAGGGAGTGATACAGAGGCTTAAGAGAGTGAAGCAGAGGCTGAAGAGAGTGATGCAGAGGCTTAAGAGAGTGATGCAGACGACAAAGAGAGGGAATCAGAGGCTTAAGAGAGTGATGCAAAGGCTCAAGAGAGTTATGCAGAGGCTCATGAGAGTGATGCAGAGGGTTAGGAGAATGATGCAGAGGCTCAAGAGAGTTATGCAGAGGCTCATGAGAGTGATGCAGAGGGTTAGGAGAATGATGCAGAGGCTCAAGAGAGTGATGCAGAGGCTTAAGAGAGTGATGCAGAGGCTTAAGAGAGGGATGCAGAGGCTCAAGTGAGGGATGCAAAGGCTCAAGAGAGGGGATGCAGAGGCACAAGAGAGGGATGCAGAGGCTCGTGGGAGTGATCGAGAGGCTCAAGAGCGGGATGCATAGGCTTGGGAGAGTGATGCAAATGCTCACGAGACGGATGCAGAGGCTCATGAGAGGGATGCAGGAGTTCAAGAGAGGGATGCAGAGGCTCAAGAGAGTGATGCAGAGGCTTAAGAGAGGGATGCAGAGGCTCAAGAGAGTGATGCAGAGGGTTAGGAGAGGGATGCAGAGGCTCAAGAGAATGATGAAGAGGCTAAAGAGAGTGCTGTAGAGGCTCAAGAGAGGGATGCTGAGGCTCCAGAGAGGGATGCAGAGGCTCCAGAGATTTATGCAGAGGCTGAAGAGAGTTATGCAGAGGCTCAAGAGAATGATGTAGAGGCTTAAGAGAGGGATGCAGAGGCTCAGGAGAATGATGCAGAGGCTCAAGGGAGTGATGCAGACGATCAAGAGAGGGATGCAGAGGCTTAAGAGAGTGATGCAGAGGTTCAAGAGAGTGATGTAGAGGCTCAAGAGAGTGATGCAGAGGTTCAAGAGAGTGATGCAGAGGCTGAGGAGAGTGATGCAGAGGCTCAAGAGAGTGATGCATAGGATAAAGAGAGTGATGCAGAGGGTCTAGAGAGTGATGCAGAGGCTCAAGAGAGTGATGCTGAGGCTCAAGAGAGTGATGCAGAGGAGTATGAGCGTGATGCAGAGGCCCGAGAGAGTGATCTAGAGGGGAAGGTGACCCTCGGTGTTATAGGGCACTGGTTTTTCTCCAGTAGGTGGCTGTTATTTGAAGCACAATCGGGAGGAGGCCTGTCCACCCCCCCATCACGATATGTGATATGGCCTTCATATCTCAGAATTTCGCATAATATTGCATTTTAAGCAAGTTTTTTTGCATTTTGTTTCGTACTAAAAATCATCGAATTTAGCAATATTTTGACGTTTATCATCCCCTTTTCCATTATGTGATTTAATCAAAATATCATCGAATTAGGCAATATTTTGCCGTTTTTCCACGTTTTTCTGAATTTTCAGTTTATTGTTATTAATTCATTAAATATTCAATAAAAATGATGCAAACACATAATTGATTAGAAATTAACCTTAAACACTTAATTTTCAATCAACTATTTGTTTCTCGTTAAAATACCGAGCCGAGGTTATATAAACTCGGACGCAGACTGCGTGGCCGTCTTCCCGACAAGCCAACAGCTGCTCTCTTACAAAACGCTGCTCACTGCTGCTCAGATAATAACTTGATTAGATAATAACCTTAAATACTTTATTTTCAATCATCTATTTGTTTCTCGTTAAAATACTGAGTAGGATATTGAAAAGGGGAGAAGTTCGGTTTTTATTGCATATATCGATTTTTCAGCCGGAATAGAGCGGTTTTTCGTGTACATCTTCCATCGGTAATATAAACGGAAAATCAGGAACATTTTAGTTAATTCTAATGAAAACACATTGATTTTTATCATTTGTATTCGAAACAACATTGTCATATATCTTTTCTTGGATCTAAATAATACGAAACCCCGCTTTATGATTCGAAGTTAAAATCCTCAAATTTGGTATAATAGTGACTTTTTTTACGTTTTCCATATAATTTGATATTACGTAAATATATTCGTTTTTACCAATATTTCGATACTATTTCAAATAGTATCACGATAAGTGATTTGGCCTTCAAATCTCAGAATTTCGCATAATATTGCATTTTAAGCAAGTTTTCCTGCATTTTGTTTCGTACGAAAAATTATCGAATTTAGCAATATTTTCACGTTTATCATCTCCTTTTCCTTTATGTGATTTAAACAAAATATCATCGAATTTGGCAAGATTTTACCGTTTTTCAACGTTTATATGAAATTTTCCGTTTATTGTTATTAATTCAATAAATATACGACAAAAATGATGCAAACACATAATTGATCACAAATTAACTTTAAATACTTCATTTTCAATCAACTATTTGTTTCTCACTAAAATACTGAGTAAGATAGTGAAAAGGGGAGAAGTTATTTTTATTGCATATATCGACGTTTCAGCCGGATTAGAGCGGTTTTACGTGTACATCTTCCATCGGTAATTTTATATCTAATCAATTATGTGTTTTCATCATTTTTATCGTATATTTAATGAATTAATATCAATAAACGGAAAATTCACAAAAACGTGAAAAAACAGCAAAATATTGCCTAATTCAATGATATTTTGTTTAAATCACATAAAGAAAAAGGGGATGATGAACGTCAAAATATTGCTAAATTCGATGATTTTTAGTACAAAACAAAATGCAAGAAACTTGCTTAAAAATGCAAAATTTGCGAAATTCTGAGATATGAAGGCCAAATCACTCACCATGAGAAAACATGAAGTAGTATCGAAATATTGGTAAAAACGAATATATTTACGTAAAATCACACTACATAAAAAACGTGAAAAAAGTCACTATTTTACCATATTTGAGGATTTTAACTTCAAATCATAGAGCGAGGTTTCGTATTATTTAGATCCAAGAAAAGACATATGACAATGTTGTTTCCAATACAAATGATTAAAATCAATGTGTTTTCATTAGAATTAGAAATTACTCTCAAAAGTGTGATGCAGAGGTTTAAGAGAGGGATGCAGAGGCTCAAGAGAGTGATGCAGAGGCTTATGAGAAGGATCCAGAGACTCATGAGAGTGATGCAGAGGATCAAGAAAAGGAAGCAGAGGCTTAAGAGAGTGATGCAGAGGCCAAAGAGAGTGATGCAGAGGCTTAAGAGAGTGATGCAGAGGCTGAAGAGAGTGTTGCAGAGGCTCAAGAGAGTGATGCAGAGGCCGAAGAGAGTGATGCAGAGGCTCAAGAGAGTGATGCAGAGGCTAAAAAGAGTTATGCAGAGACTAATATGCATCCTGCATATTCTCTCCTGCATCCCTCTCTTGAGCCTTTGCATCACTATCTTAAGCCTATGCATCCCTCTCTTGAGCCTCTGCATCACTCTCAAGTGCCTCTGCATTCCTCTCTTGTGCCTCTGCATCCCCTCACTTGAGCCTTTGCTTCCCTCTCTTAAGCCTGGAAGATGGTTACTGTGATGAAGACTGTGTATAGTGAAGATGGTTACTGTGATGATATACTACAGGTATACTACCGGACCCAGGTATACTACAGGACCCAGAGTGAGTGTCAGGTATACTACAGGACCCAGAGTGAGTGTCACTTATACTACAGTACCCAGAGTGAGTGTCAGGTATACTACAGTACCCAGAGTGAGTGTCAGGTATACTACAGTACCCGGAGGGAGTGTACTCCCTCTTCAGGTACTCCACTTGTTACTGTTTGCCAGTCCGACTTCTCGCCCCTTACCATTACCCTCTGGCTCCTTCCTGTTAGGTAGTTCTTGAGAGGGAGGCTTATGAGAGGCCCAGCAAACACAAATCATCTACACAACGTTCGCCTATCTCTTGCCATAGGTGTGGGAATGATTTGCATTGAGAATGGTGCAGGAAAGCCTTTGAGAAACTTTTACTCAAAAAATCCAAACACAAAGGTTTAATTATAAATTGTTTTTCTACAATTATTTTCTTCCAAATGTAAAACAAATAGTTTTTACATGTTTAAATATAAAATTTATGGTGTTTTTTTGTAAAATTCATTAATAAATTGTGAATGATATATATTGGCTGAGTGAAACCTTTAAAATCCATTTAGTTATAATTTGAACAGAAAAAAGTATTTTTCCAAATTTTCTAAAAATTGCTCTTTTTAACACAATTTGACTCCTTATACATTCCACTAAACACTATATCATGTTTAAATATATAATTTATGTATTATTCTCTAAAATAATTTATATAAATTATATAAGTTGCTGGAAAGTGGTGTTAAAGATTATGAAAACATTTTGTTGTGTTAATATGTTCTTATTAACTATGTCTCAAGTTCACAGTTTATCAAACAAGAATATTAACATTCGTCAACTCTTAAAATCTTATATGTTATCTTGCTGGTGCAAAAAAGGGTGAATCTTTAGGAACAGCTATAGTATCTATATATCACAAATGGTGTTTTCCCTAACTCAAACAATGTAGGGTTTATTATTCTACACATATTTCTAATGACTCTTAGATGTTTACATTCTCTGAAGTATAATTGTGAAGGCTGTGTCCATCACTCTCAACACAGATTCTTAAACTCGTCTCTGCAGGTTCAACTATATAATTAGTTTCCATTTTGAATTTCCATGGACATTTGTATCCAAAATGAAACCAATGTGGTTTCCTTCAGCGCCTTCAGCCAGCACATTTGCTCATTCATTTCCACAGATTCCAACAAGGTAGGGGATTTACAGAAATTTGTATATTCATATTGTTATATATTAAAAATATGAATGCAGTTCAATATGATAAGACAAATACATGAGTTTATGATAAATTCGTTTTCTGTGATATACCACTGATATGCTCTTTTTTTCTTTAAACGGCAGACTAAACTAAAGTGCTCACATCAACAGATTTGATGTATAAATGGTCAACGCTCAACAGAGTTAGTATAAATGTATTAGTATAAATCTTACTTGTCTCATTGTTAATTCACATTCAATGTCAACTTGTGGTTGCATTGTACAAGGCCAACACAGATGATCGAAGGAAACTAACTCTGCTCTAGTTCCATGAAGTTGCTATTTGGTCTTTACTCAATTCATTGTACATGCATTGTACAAGGCCAACACAGATGATCGAAGGAAACTAACTCTGCTCTAGTTCCATGAAGTTGCTATTTGGTCTTTATTGAAATTTGACAAGGCAGAGTGGCCTGCAACAACTACACCATCTCCACATCTAGTTCATGCTCCAGACATAAATCATGACACTGGTCCTGTGTATCCTGCTGCTGACCCGTCAACACCTGGCCCGTCGGGTGTGAGGCGCCCTCTCTTCACGTCTACACCTAGTGCTGAAGCTGAATCTGATGAAGATAATTCATATTCCACATTAGTGTTTGAAAACAATAGTGAGAGCGACGATTCAGACAGTAGTTTATTGCCAACCAAGAGACAACAGCGACGTGTTGTTATAGCAGAGACTCGCCTGAACTATAAATTGAAACATGAGCTGGTAAAAATCCCCAAACGTCGCAGGTGTGAAGTGTGTTCAAAGTCGGGTATCAGGAAGGAAACTGGTATAGCGTGCAAGACATGCGATGTTCCACTTTGCGTCATACCTTGTTACACCACTTATCACAGGAAAAGGGTGTATTGGGTGGACAAGAAATAACCACCTACATCAGCTTCACTCCACCTAGGAACATCTGTTGAGCAACTTCAGGAATCAGTACCTGAAGGAGGTGGAGTGGAGATAAAATGCTCAACTTATTTTACTACAATCGTCTTTGCTTTGGTAAGTACACATAATTGTCTTAGATTGTTTCAGTATTGTAGTCTATTTTCTTAGGAATATTTTGATACCTAAATGAGAACTGTAGCACGAAAACTAAAGTAAGTATACATGAAACAAGAGAAACTTTTTTTGTGGGTGTTGCGGGTGTGAGTTGGAGTGTCAAGAGCGGGTTCCGGTTGTGTGTTTTCCGTCATCTCTACAGCTGTGAATTCCAAGGAATTGTATTTGATATGCATATGTCTGTGTAGGGAATTTTATTCCAAACACTATACAAAAAAAAAACGGTGTGAAACAAGTATAAACTTGAAAAACATGAGCAAAGTAAAAACTTTTGACGCTCACGGGTACAAACACGCGTAAGATTTTATTCGCCGCAAATTTATTTGACGCTGTGTTGGCCAACTCTACCCATGTTCTTATAGAACTTTCTATTGCGAACACATTGCTATAAAAATGAAATACGTAGCTTCAGAAATATTGTCAGGAGAGTTAAATAAGTATAAACATTCAAAGCACTGCATCCCAACAGTGTCGTCCCTGCTGAAATCACGGCTAACGCTTCGCCCAGTTCCCACACTCGTGCGGGTCACCCGATACCATAATTAGACATTGATAGGCATATGTCTGGGTGGGGAATTTTATTGCGAGTTCAGTGATATCAAAATGAGCGCTGTAGGATGACTGTGAGGCTGGCAACAAACGAAAGAGTATGAACATTTACTTCCTGTTTGGGTGTCACGGCGAGTCATCTTCGTGTTTATTTACTTCGTGGTGGGATACCAAATGCTTCGGTGACATTTTATGCATATGATCTTGTAGAGAATTTTATTGCCAACGCATTGATACCAAAATGAAAAACGTAGCTTGAGAATTGAGGTTAGGAGCGTGAAAAGATTATAAACTTTTTTGTGTTTACGCTTGAGCGCCCAGAACGCCGCGCGCACTAAAGTGTTAAGCAACTGACATATGTGGAGAGCTAGTATCAAAATTTATATGTTTGTCCTGCACACCGCCCCCCATCCAGTGGGCAGCGGTGGATAGGTTAGGTGGATAGGGGGTTAGGTTGGTAGGTTACATTGAGTTAATTAGGTAGTACTTAGTGTTTATCTGTTATAGATAGGAGCTGCCTGGTATGGGCCAATAGGCCTTCTGCAGTTACCTTTGTTTTTATGTTTTTGCCCTGTAACCTAAATGGTTAGAGAGGCACATATATGGGCTTAGGGACTGAACCCCACACTACATTTAGCTAAGCTGGTTACAATCTTGATGATATAGTTACAAAATTCTGTATAAGTCGTCACATTATCAATGGGTTCGAGATCAACCACAATTTCCTGAATAGATATAACAAAGGGGATATTAATAGGGTATTAAAATTGTCAACACAAGATAGAACACGAAACAATGGGTATAAATTGGATAAGTTTAGATTTAGGAAAGACTTGGGTAAATACAGGGTCAGTAACAGGGTTGTTGATTTGTGGAATTTTTCTTAACTTATAAATTTATCTTTATTTATCTTAAACTGGTTGGGAGAGGTACAGTTTTTAACATAATTGGGAAGGTCATTCCACATTCGAGGTCTCTTGATTTGTAAAGCATTTCTAGTTTGACTAAGTCGTACTCTTGGAATATCAAATAGGTATTTGTTTCTGGTGTGGTGCTCATGGGATCTGTTACAACCTTCTAGGAAGCTTTTAAGGTCAGGATTGACATTACAGTGCAGCGTTTTATATATATAAAATACACATGAGAGTATGTGCAGGGACTTAATATCTAACATATTCAGAGATTTGAGTAAGGGGTCCATATATACTGCCCGGTTGCCTGAAATGCTATATCCCTACTATAGTGGCTTTAGGTATTGTATGCACTAGCTCTATCTATAAATCCAACATTATGTTTGTAAATCAACTATGTATGTACTTTCCTGAATAAAATTGACTTTACTGTACACTTATATTCTCTGTGGATTTGTTACCCCTATCGTTTGGGAGAAAAAAAATGACTAATACGTTCGGCGAATGACTTTGACTTCAACTTCACTTTGACTTCGTTCAAGTCATCGTATTTTCCGTAATATATAAAAGTTATGACAATGCAATTATATTATTGTGTGCAAATAAGTTTGAAATTTCATGTACCCTAAAAATATTAAAATAAAGAATAAGAATAATTAAATAATTGTTGTAGTAAATTGTCACACGTTCATCATACGCAAACGAACACACAGTTTGGAGCGTCAGTACAAGACCGCCGCCATTTTAAAACACGGCTTCGAATGTAAGTAATGTTTTTCTCGTACTAACACTGTGTTATACAATAGATTTGGTCTTGAATTCACAAATTTAGTTGTTACATCTGAGAGAGTATGTTAGACGGTGTAATGCTGGTCCATGTTAACGTATTTGTGGGCTTGGTTGGTTTAAATGTGGAGGCGAGGCCTGGCAGTGCTGGTGTATGTGGAGGCGAGGCGAGGCCTGGCAGTGCTGGTGTATGTGGAGGCGAGGCCTGGCTGTGCTGGTGAGTATGTGGAGGCGAGGCCTGGCAGTGCTGGTGTATGTGGAGGCGAGGCCTGGCAGTGCTGGTGTATGTGGAGGCGAGGCCTGGCTGTGCTAGTGTGTATGTGGAGGCGAGGCCTGGCTGTGCTAGTGTGTATGTGGAGGCGAGGCCTGGCTGTGCTAGTGTGTATGTGGAGGCGAGGCCTGGCTGTGCTAGTGTGTATGTGGAGGCGAGGCCTGGCAGTGCTGGTGTATGTGGAGGCGAGGCCTGGCAGTGCTGGTGTATGTGGAGGCGAGGCCTGGCTGTGCTAGTGTGTATGTGGAGGCGAGGCCTGGCTGTGCTAGTGTGTATGTGGAGGCGAGGCCTGGCTGTGCTAGTGTGTATGTGGAGGCGAGGCCTGGCAGTGCTGGTGTATGTGGAGGCGAGGCCTGGCAGTGCTGGTGTATGTGGAGGCGAGGCCTGGCTGTGCTAGTGTGTATGTGGAGGCGAGGCCTGGCTGTGCTAGTGTGTATGTGGAGGCGAGGCCTGGCTGTGCTAGTGTGTATGTGGAGGCGAGGCCTGGCTGTGCTAGTGTGTATGTGGAGGCGAGGCATGTACAACACTCCCCAATAGGAAGAAAACCCACTGGGTTCTAGGCTAGGTTAGGCTTATCTGTAATAATTGAATTAAGCCTAGCAAAGCCTAGAACCTAGTTCAGTAATTTAAAAAATGTTGTAACTTGAAAAATGCCATTCAATACATTACACAATTTAAATATTTTTAGGCAATCAACACAACCCTCTCATGTTGGCTAACCCTCTCTCATGTTGGTCAATAATTTAATTATTTTTTTATGGAGTAATCTTTGCTGTTGAAATGTAGTCTTTTTGAGACTACATTTCAAATGTAGTGTGTGTGGAGGCGTGTATGTTAGGTATTACCTAATATACACGGTGTAATATATCTATCTGTGTGAAATAGATTAAATCCATTTATTTGATATTCAGCTAATAGTTCTGTATTTTCTACATTCATCCATGTTTTGGTAAGTGCAATAATATGTATTGTTTCATTGCAGATTAGAGATTCAAGATAGTTCTAGATTTCCGAAGTACTGAAACGCGCGCCATACAGGCTTGGTGGATCTAGGTGCAAGGTAAAATTATTTACATTTACTTGTTTTGTATTTATGTTTTGTATTTATATGCATATATGCATTTATATGCATTATTCTATAGAATAATAGATCTCGTAATAATTTTGCAAAAATAGTGGCATTTACTATTTTTAAAAGATTATTAAAAAATTTACTGATATGGTGCATTCGGAAGGGCGAAGAGGGAGAACGGCCTGTTGACATAGCTCGGGTGCAGGGGGGGGGGGGTTGTGTAAAAGCCTGGTTTGTGCCTCGGAGAGGCTATGGGATCCAGTAAGTTCAGTAGAACTTCGGTTTCAACCCTTTTACCCTGTTGTAGCTCAGTCGATTAAGGCAGTGTCTGGGATGCTCCCGGACGCAGGTTCGAATCCTCGTCACGGCCCTTGTGGATTTGTTCATTTGATGCATCACGTTATTGTGATCTGTGTGTGTAATTCTTCACTTGCTACAGCAACAGGAATGTGTGTGTATGTATTTGTGTTGTTGAATATGACCGAAAGTGTAAGATTAATGATTCTAACACAAATCGTCTGAATATTTGTTTTTCTTCACTGTCGAGAGTAGTTAAAAAAATTTACTCGAGTTTATTTTCACACTTTATTTATGGTCCTTAAGTCCCTCTCCTTAATGCTGCTGCTGTTTCTCGCATCTTTGCATCGCTTGTATGTTTGGGGGTTTGGCCTCTTGCTATATATTGATTCCATTTGTGTGTGTTTGGGTCTCAGGCCCTCTCGCAATTTCTGTTGAACAAACCCCTTTTCCTAGTTCTGCATCTCTCCTTTGGTACAAATTTTGTTGTGCTTTTATCATATATTTCACAAAACTTGACATACATTTCATTTACTTCATGTCCTATCAGCAAGTGTTTGTCAAATTCTTTAAGGAAAGTTTATCATCCTGATTGCAGATCTCTAGCGATATTATGTCAACTTCTTGTGGATTCGCAATCATTATTTAATTTACCTTTAGGTGTTCTTTCACCAGCACAGCAACACTGTACCTCTCCCAACCAGTTTAAGATAAAAACTAAGTACTAACTAATTAACTCAATGTAACCTACCTTACCCCCAAAATGACAACCCATGTCTTCTATTTTAAACAATGCTGTTTTGTTGACCAAATTGTATTTTTGTTTTTTTCTGCAATGTTTCCCCCCCCCCCACCACTCTACCACCACATTGAGTTTAGTAGCTCTGTGCACGTCAGGTGCTGTTTAATATACAGACCTACTCCTCCATTTGACCTAGTTTCTCTATCACATCTATATCACTTTGTGCTTTAGCCCTGGTGGAGCTTGGTCCACCATATATATATATTATATATATAAGGTGGACATATATATATATATTATTTATATATATATTATTTATATATATATATTATTTATATATATATATATTATTTATATATAAATATATTATTTATATATAAATATATTATTTATATATAAATATATTATTTATATATAAATATATATATATATATATATAATATAATATATATACTATTACACTACATTCTTATGTATTACACTATATATATATATATATATATATATATATATATATATATATATATATATATATATATATATATATATATATATATATATATATATATATATATAAATATATAAATATATATATATATATATAAATATATATATATAAATATATATATATATATAATATATAATATATATACTATTACACTACATTCTTATGTATTACACTATATATATATATATATATATATATATATATATATATATATAATATATATATATATATATATATATATATATATATATATATATATATATTATATAAATTATTTATATATATATTATATATATAATTATATAGGTCATATGTTTTTGTATTTTTGCTGATTTGTTAGTAAATAATAAAAGAAATATAAATTATTTGATTTTTTTACCCTTAAATTGGTTTTAATATTTAAATTGAAAACACTAATATAATATAAAAAAATATAAGAAAAATAATAATAAATTATAAAATAAAATATAATAAAATTAATATAATATAATATAAAATAATTTAATTTCAAGAAATTTAACTTTAAACACAAAGATGTGAAAAGGGTTCAGATAAGGCTCAAACCTTTCACAAGAGATTCATATTGGTGTATGAATGGATTATGAATGACTCATGTTAGGAGTGTAAGTTGCCACAACATCTCAAATTAGTGTTAGATACATATGTCTTGGTTATAAGTTTTGGAAACCTATTTAAGTCCACACACAATATCGTATCTGATACGATAAAACAAACGTTTCCAATACTTTCAAATACTTTCCAGATATGTTGTGGCAACCTAAAATTGTTTGCTGGGGGGATGCTGAGGCTCAAGAGATGGAGTCAGGAGCTCAAGAGAGTGATGCCGAGGCTCAAGAGAGTGATTCAGAGGCTTACGAGAGTGATGCAGAGGCTCAAGAGAGGGATGCAGAGGCTTAAGAGAGTGATGCAAAGGCTCAAGAGAGGGATGCAGAGGCTCATGAGAGGGATGCTGAGGCTCAAGAGATGGATACAGGAGCTCAAGAGAGTGATGCCGAGGCTCAAGAGAGTGATTCAGAGGCTTACGAGAGTGATGCAGAGGCTTAAGAGAGTGATGCAGAGGCTTAAAAGACAGATGCAGAGGCTCATGAGTGGGAAGCAGAGGCACAAGAGAGGGACGCAGAGGCTCTTGACAGTGATGAAGAGCCTCCAGAGAGAGTTGCAGAGGCTTAAGAGAGTGATGCAAAGGCTCAAGAGAGGGATGCAGAGGTTTAAGAGAGGGATGCAGAGGCTAAAGAGAGGGATGCATAGGCTTAAGAGAGTGATGCAAAGGCTCAAGAGAAGGATGCAGAGGCTCATGAGAGGGATGCAGGAGTTCAAGAGTGGGATGCAGAGGCTCAATAGAGTGATGCAGAGGCTTAAGAGAGGGATGCAGAGGCTCAAGAGAGTGCTGCAGAGGCTCAAGAGAGGGATGCTGAGGCTCCAGAGAGGGATGCAGAGGGTGAAGAGAGAGATGCAGAGGCTTAAGAGAGTGATTCAGAGGCACAAGAGATTGATGCATAGGCTGAAGAGAATGATGTAGAGGCTTAAGAGAGGGATGCAGAGGCTCAAGAGAATGATGCAGAGGCTCAAGAGAGTGATGCAGAGGATAAAGAGAGGGATGCAGAGAGAAAAGAAAAAAGAAAAAAAAGAGAGAGGGAAAATTCACAAAAACGTGAAAAAACAGCAAAATATTGCCTAATTCGATGATATTTTGTTTAAATCACATAAAGGAAAAGGGGATGATGAACCTCAAAATATTGCTAAATTCGATGATTTTTAGTACAAAACAAAATGCACGTAACTTGCTTAAAAATGCAAAATTTGTGAAATTCTGAGATATGAAGGCCAAATCACTAACCGTGAGAAAACATGAAGTAGTATCGAAATATTGGTAAAACGAATATATTTACGTAAAATAACACTACATAAAAAACGTGAAAAAAGTCACTATTTTACCATATATGAGAATTTTAACTGCGAATCATAAAGCGAGATTTCGTATTATTTAGATCCAAGAAAAGACATATGACAATGTTGTTTCCAATACAAATGATAAAAATCAATGTTGTTTCCAATACAAATGATAAAAATCAATGTGTTTTCATTAGAATTAACTAAAATGTTCCTGATTTTCCATTTATATTACCGATGGAAGATGTACACGTAAAACCGCTCCATTCCGGCTGAAACGTCGATATATGCAATAAAACCGAACTTCTCCCCTTTTCAATATCTTACTCAGTATTTTAACGAAAAACAAATAGATGATTGAAAATAAAGTATTTAAGGTTAATTTCTAATCAATTATGTGTTTGCATCATTTTTATCGTATATTTATTGAATTAATAACAATAAACTGAAAATTCACAAAAACGTGGATAAACAGCAAAATATTGCCTAATTCGATGATATTTTGTTTATATCACATAAAGGAAAAGGGGGATGATAAACGTCAAAATATTACTAAATTTGATGATTTTTAGTACGAAACAAAATTCAAGAAATCTTGCTTAAAATGTAATATTATGCGAAATTCTTATATATGAAGGCAAAATCACATATCGTGATACTACATGAAATAGTATCGAAATATTGGTAAAAATGAATATATATACGTAATATCATGAAAAACGTGAAAAAAGTCACTATTATACCAAATTTGAGGATTTTACCTTCGAATCATAAAGCGAGGTTTCGTATTATTTAAATCGAAGAAAAGACATATGACAATGTTGTTTCCAATACAAATGATAAAAATCAATGTGTTTTCATTAGAGTTAACTAAAATGTTCCTGATTTTCCTCTTATATTACCGATGGAAGATGTACATGTAAAACCGCTCTATTCCGGCTGAAACGTCGATATATGCAATAGAAAGGAACTTCCCCCCTTTTCAATATCTTACTCAGTATTTTAACGAGAAACAAACAGATGATTGAAAATTAAGTATTTAAGGTTAATTTCTTATCAATTATGTGTTTGCATCATTTTTGTTGTATATTTAATGAATTAATAACAATAAACTGAAAATTTACAAAAACGTTTAAAAACAGCAAAATATTGCCTAATTCGATGATATTTTGTTTATATCACATGAAGGAAAAGGGGGATGATAAACGTCAAAATATTACTAAATTTGATGATTTTTAGTACGAAACAAAATTCAAGAAAACTTGCTTAAAATGCAATATTATGCGAAATTCTTAGATTTGAAGGCAAAATCACATGTCGTGATACTACATGAAATATTATCGAAATATTGGTAAAAATGAATAAATATACGTAATATCATGAAAAACGTGAAAAAAGTCACTATTATACCAAATTTGAGGATTTTAACTTCGAATCATAAAGCGAGGTTTCGTATTATTTAGATCGAAGAAAAGACATATGACAATGTTGTTTCCAATACAAATGAAAAAAATCAATGTGTTTTCATTAGAATTAACTAAAATGTTCCTGATTTTCCTCTTATATTACCGATGGAAGATGTACACGTAAAACCGCTCTATTCCGGCTGAAACGTCGATATATGCAATAAAAACAGAACTTCTCCCCTTTTCAATATCTTACTCAGTATTTTAACGAGAAACAAATAGATGATTGAAAATTAAGTATTTAAGGTTAATATCTAATCAATTATGTGTTTGCATGATTTTTATCGTATATTTAATGAATTAATACCAATAAACTGAAAATTCTCAAAAACGTGGAAAAATGGCAAAATATTGCCTAATTCGATGATATTTTGTTTAAATCACATAAAGGAAATGGGGATGATAAACGTCAAAATATTGCTAAATTCGATGATTTTTAGTACGAAACAAAATGCAAGAAACATTCTTAAAAATGCAAAACTTGCGAAATTCTGAGATATGAAGGCCAAATCACATATCATGAGAAAATATGAAGTAGTATCGAAATATTGGTAAAACGAATAAATTTACGTAAAATCACACTTCATAAAAAACGTAAAAAAAAGTCAATATTTTACCATATTTGAGGGTTTTAACTTCAAATCATAGAGCGAGGTCTATGCATCACTCTCAAGAGCCTCTGCATTCCTCTCTTGTGACTCTGCATCCCCTCACTTGAGCCTCTGCTTCCCTCTCTTAAGCCTGGAAGATGGTTACTGTGATGAAGAATGTGTATAGTGAAGATGGTTACTGTGATGATATACTACAGGTATACTACCGGACCCAGGTATACTACAGGACCCAGAGTAAGTGTCAGGTATACTACAGGACCCAGAGTGAGTGTCACTTATACTACAGTACCCAGAGTGAGTGTCAGGTATACTACAGTACCCAGAGTGAGTGTCAGGTATACTACAGTACCCGGAGGGAGTGTACTCCCTCTTCAGGTACTCCACTTGTTACTGTTTGCCAGTCCGACTTCTCGCCCCTTACCATTACCCTCTGGCTCCTTCCTGTTAGGTAGTTCTTCACCTATACTAGGGCCTTTCCGCATGCTCCTGCCTGCCTCTCAAGTTTGTATAGCAGTCTCATGTGCGGTACTGTATGTGTGTGTGTGTGTGTGTGTGTGTGTGTGTGTGTGTGTGTGTGTGTGTGTGTGTGTGTGTGTGTGTGTGTGTGTGTGTGTGTGTGTGTGTGTGTGTAATATACATTAAACAAGATGGAGTATCCTGTGTTCGGGTGATGGAGATCAAATCTTCACTACACACAGTCTTCATCACTGTAACCATCTTCACTATACACTGTCTTCATCACAGTAACCATCTTCACTATACACAGTTTCATCACAGTAACCCTCTTCACTACACACTGTCTTCATCACAGTAACTATCTTCACTATACACAGTCTTCATCACAGTAACCATCTTCACTATACACAGTCTTCATCACAGTAACTATCTTCACTACACACAGTCTTCATCACTGTAACTATCTTCACTACACACAGTCTTCATCACAGTAACCATCTTAACTATACACAGCCTTCATCACAGTAACCATCTTCACTATACACAGTCTTCATCACAGTAACCATCTTCACTACACACTGTCTTCATCACAGTAACCATCTTCACTACACACAGTCTTCATCACAGTAACTATCTTCACTACACACAGTCTTCATCACAGTAACCATCTTCACTATATACAGCCTTCATCACAGTAACCATCTTCACTATACACAGTCTTCATCACAGTAACCATATTCACTATACACAGTCTTCATCACAGTAACCATCTTCACTACACACAGTCTTCATCACAGTAACCATCTACACTATACACTGTCTTCATCACAGTAACCATCTTCACTACACACAGTCTTCACCACTGTAACCATCTTCACTATACACAGTCTTCATCACAGCAACCATCTTCACTATATAATGTCGTCATCACAGTAACCATCTTCACTACACTTCCTGACACTCACTCTGGGTACTGTAGTATACCTGACACTCACTCTTGGTACTGTAGTATACCTGACACTCACTCTAGGTCCTGTAATATACCTGACACTCACTCTGGGTCCTGAAGTATACCTGACACTCACTCTGGGTACTGTAGTATACCTGACACTCACTCTGGGTAATGTAGTATACCTGAAACTATCTCTGGGTAATGTAGTATACCTGACACTCTGGGTACTGTAGTATACCTGACACTCCCTCAAGGTACCGGAGTATACCTGACACTCTGGGTATTGTAGTATACCTAACACTCCCTCCGGGTACTGTAGTATACCTGACACTCACTTTGGGTACTGTAGTATTCCTGACACTCACTCTGGGTACTGTAGTATACCTGACACTCACTCTGTGTCCTGTAGTATACCTGACACTCACTCTGGGTCCTGTAGTATACCTGACACTCACTCTGGGTACTGTAGTATACATGACACTCTGGGTCCTGTAGTATACCTGACACTCACTCTGAGTACTGTAGTATACCTGACACTCACTCTGGGTACTGTAGTATACCTGACACTCACTCTGGGTCCTGTAGTATACCTGACACTCATTCTGGGTACTGTAGTATACCTGATACTCACTCTAGGTCCTGTAGTATTCCTGACACTCACTCTGGGTACTGTAGTATACCTGACACTCTGGGTACTGTAGTATACCTGACACTCACTCTGGGTCCAGTAGCATACCTGAAACTCACTCTGGGTACTGTAGTATACCTGACACTCTGGGTACTGTAGCATACCTGACACTCACTCTGGGTACTGCAGTATACCTGACACTCTGGGTACTGTAGTATACCTGACACCCACTCTGGGTCTTGTAGTATACCTGACACTCACTCTGGGTTCTGTAGTATACCAGACACTCACTCTGGGTCCTGCAGTATACCTGACACTCTGGGTACTGTAGCATACCTGACACTCACTCTGGGTACTGTAGTATACCTGACACTCTGGGTACTGTAGCATACCTGACACTCACTCTGGGTACTGTAGTATACCTGACACTCTGGGTACTATAGTATACCTGACACTCACTCTGGGTCCAGTAGCATACCTGAAACTCACTCTGGGTACTGTAGTATACCTGACACTCTGGGTACTGTAGCATACCTGACACTCACTCTGGGTATTGTAGTATACCTGACACTCTGGGTACTGTAGTATACCTGACACTCACTCTGGGTCTTGTAGTATACCTGACACTCTGGGTCCTGTAGTATACCTGACACTCTGGGTACTGTAGCATACCTGACACTCACTCTGGGTCCTGTAGTATACCTGACACTCACTCTGGGTATTGTAGTATACCTGACACTCTGGGTACTGTAGTATACCTGACACTCACTCTGGGTACTGTAGTATACCTGACACTCACTCTGGGTCTTGTAGTATACCTGACACTCACTCTGGGTCCTGTAGTATACCTGACACTCACTCTGGGTCCTGTAGTATACCTGACACTCACTCTGGGTCTTGTAGTATACCTGACACTCACTCTGGGTCCTGTAGTATACCTGACACTCACTCTGAGTCCTGTAGTATACCTGACACTCACTCTGGTTACTGTAGTATACCTGACACTCACTCTCGGTACTGTAGTATACCTGACACTCACTCTGGGTACTGTAGTATACCTGACACTCTGGGTACTGTAGTATACCTGACACTCTGGGTACTGTAGTATACCTGACACTCTGGGTACTGTAGTATACCTGACATTCTGGGTACTGTAGTATACCTGACACTCTGGGTACTGTAGTATACCTGACACTCTGGGTACTGTAGTATACCTGACACTCTGGGTACTGTAGTATACCTGACACTCTGGGTACTGCAGTATACCTGACCTGAGCTTCCGCACAGGTCTTGACGTCATTAACTGTACTTCGCTCCATCACCCTCTCCTCCCTCTCACTAGCTTCCCTCACCTCCCTCTCACTAGCTTCCCTCACCTCCCTCTCACTAGCTTCCCTCACCTCCCTCTCTTTGCCTTCCATCGCGTCCCTCCGACTAGCTCTTTTCACTACCTACTATCACCACCACCACCCCTTCACTATAACCATCACCACCATCACCACCACCAACAGTATCACCATCACTTCCACAACCACCACCATCACTACCTTCACCACCATCATCACCCTCACTACCACCACCACCACCATCACCACCTCCATCATAACCACCATCATCACTCCCACAACCACCATCACCATCTCCACCACTATCATCACCTCCACAATGACCACCATCATCACCATCAACACCACTATCATCACCATCACCTCCTCCTCCATAACCACCATCATCACAATGACCACTATCATCACCATCACCTCCTCCACCATAACCACCATCATCACAATGACCACCATCATCACCATCAACACCACTATCATTACCATCACCACCTCCACCATAACCACTATCATCACAATGACCACTATCATGACCATCACCACCTCCACCATAACCCCCACTACCACCATCACCATCTCCACCACTATCATCACCTCCACAATGACCACTATCATCACCATCATCACCATCAACACCACTATCATCACCATCACCTCCTCCACCATAACCACCATCATCACCATCAACCATCACCACCACTATCACTATCACCACCTCCACCATAACCACCATCATCACAATGACCACCATCAAAATCACTATCATCACCATCACCACCTCCACCATAACCACCATCATCACAATGACCACTATCATCACCATCACCACCACTATCACTATCACCATAACCACCATCATCTCAATGGCCACTATCATCACCACTATCATCACCATCACCTCCTCCACCATCATCACAATGACCACCATCATCACCATCAACACCACTATCATCACCATCACCACCTTCTCCATAACCACCATCATCACATTGACCACCATCATCACCATCAACACTACTATCATCACCATCACCACCTCCACCATAACCACCATCATCACAATGACCACTATCATCACCATCACCACCTCCACCATAACCTCCATCATCACAATGACCACCATCATCACCACTATCATCACCATCACCATCTCCACCTTAACCACCATCATCACAATGACCACCATCATCACCATCAACACCACTATCATCACCACCACTATCACCATCTCCTCCACCATAATCACCATCATCACAATGACCACCATCATCAACACCACTATCATCACCATCACCACCTCCACCATTACCACCATCATCACAATGACCACCATCATCAACACCACCACCTCCACCATAACCACCATCATCCCAATGACCATCATCAACACCAACACAACTAACACCACTACTCTCACCTATACCCTCTACCATGACTGGTCAGTATTAATATATAACCAGTTAACTATTTTATTTGTTATCTAGGATATAATTATGGCTGGACAAGTTGGGTGTGCGTGGTAGGTTACACCAGACCGGCATCATGAGCAGTGTTCCTGTCACAAGCTCCTCCTCCCTCTCCTCTCCCTCCTCCATCGACATCAACTATGCCAAGGACATAAGGAGGATCGCAAAGGCACAGGCTACTATGACCGCAAATATGGGAGAGAAGATGGTGATAAAAAACGCAATGAGGAAGTTACCCAAGCATAGAGCTGAGGCTGTGAAGCGAGCTGTTGCTGCCGAAGAGAGATTTAAGCGTGAGGCAGCAGCATACCTCAATAATGAGGAGGTTCCCCCCCGCCACAACCCACCCCCCTCCCGCGCCCTCTACTCCTTCTGAGGAGAAAGATGTGTTATTGTTGTGTTGTGTATAGTAGCAGCTAGCCGTCACTTCCCTGGGAGTTGTGCCCGGCGTGTCCAGTTAACTGCTCTTTGTATAAATGTTAAATGTTTCTTGAGTACGTAATAATAAAGTGTGTGTGTGTGTGTGAGTACTCACGTATTTGTGCCTGCTGGATCGAGCTCTAGCTCATGGACCCCTCATTTCTAGCCGATGATTGTCTAATGCAATGACTCCCGGCCTATTTCCTTATAAGAACACTGTTTTTCCCAAAAACGGTGGGTTTTCTGAGGGGAAGAGAAAACGTACGTCTGGAAGCTGATTGTAACCGCCCCAAGCTGCGCGCGCAACGAGCCGAGGTTATATAAACTCGGACGCAGACTGCGTGGCCCTCTTCCCGACAAGCCAACAGCTGCTCTCTTACAAAACGCTGCTCACTGCTGCTCAGCGAGTCGTAAACACAGAAGTTTAGCATGCTCAACTGTTCCCCCAGCATGGACCCTACACCAGTTCCTATCAACAACGACTCGGAGCAACCCGTCAGGGGCGTCCTGCCCTTCTCAACATTTAAGGTAGTGTTTGTGTTGTTGGCGCGCCGGACCAGTGTTTGTGTTGTTGGCGCGCCTGACCAGTGTTTGTCTGTGTTGGCGCGCGCGCCCCTGAAGCACGCCTGTTGGTTCAGCCTTGGTGACCAAATGCAGGTGCAGTGGACCTAGAGGGGGACGTGACCCTCGGTGTTATAGGGCACTGGTTTTTCTCCAGTAGGTGGCTGTTATTTGAAGCACAATCGGGAGGAGGCCTGTCCACCCCCCATCACGATATGTGATTTGGCCTTCATATCTCAGAATTTCGCATGATATTGCATTTTAAGCAAGTTTTTTTGCATTTTGTTTCGTACTAAAAATCATCGAATTTAGCAATATTTTGACGTTTATCATCCCCTTTTCCATTATGTGATTTAATCAAAATATCATCGAATTAGGCAATATTTTGCCGTTTTTCCACGTTTTTCTGAATTTTCAGTTTATTGTTATTAATTCATTGTTATTAAGTGCAGAGAGCCAGAATTTGGCTCCAAAATATGGCTCAAGCGTTGAATTTGGGATGTTTGGGATATTTTGAAAACTGCAGGGAGGGTTTGGGCAAAATGTGATCCATCGCCGCTTTCAGTAATTGTCATTTTTTCGGTATAAAAGTCGTAATTTCAAACTGCGAATACATGCAGAGAACCAGAATTTGGCTACAAAATATAACTCAAGCGTCGAATTTGGGATGTTTGCTATATTTTGAAAACTGCAGGGAGGGTTTGGGCCTAATGTGATCCATCGCCGCTTCCCGTAATTGACATATTTTCAGTATAAAAAGTCATAATTTCCAACTGCGAATACGTGCTGAGAGCCAGAATTTGGCTATAATGTATGGCTCAAGGGTCGAATTTGGGATGTTTGGGATATTTGAAAACTGCAAGCGGGGTTTGGGCAAAATTTGACGCATCGTTGCTTTCAGTAATTGGCATATTTTCCGTATAAAAAGTCGTAATTTCAAACTGCAAATACGTGCAGAGAGCCAGAATTTGGCTCCAAAATAACGCTCCAGGGTAGAATTTGGGATGTTTGGTATATTTTGAAAGCTGCAGGGGGGTTTGGGCAAAATGTGACCCATCGCCGCTCTCAGTAATTGGCATATTTACGGTATAAAATGACGTAATTTCAAAGTGCGAATACGTGCAGAAAGCTAGAATTTGGCTCCAAAATATGGCTCAAAGGTCGAATTTGGATGTTTGGGATATTTTACAAACTGCAGGGGGGTTTGGGCAAAACGTGACCCATCGTTTCTTTCAGTAATTGGCATATTTTCAAGCGTCAAGTTTGGGATGATTGGGATAAAAAGTCGTAATTTCAAACAGCGAATACGTGCAGAGAGCCAGAATTTGGCTCCAAAAACATTCTCATGGGTCGAATTTGAGATGTTTGGGATATTTTGAAAACTGCAAGGAGGGGGTTTCGGCTAAATGTGACCTATCGCCGCTCTCAGAAATTGGCATATTTTCGGTATAAAATGTCGTAATTTCAAAATGCGAATATGTGCAGAGAGCCACAATTTGGCTCCAAAAGTTGGCTCAAGGGTCGAATTTGGTATGTTTGGGAAATTTTGAAAACTGCAGGGAGGGTTTGGGCAAAATGTGATCCATCGCCGCTCTCAGTAAATGGCATATTTTCGGTATAAAAGACGTAATTTCAAACGGCGAGTACGTGCAGAGAGCCCGAATTTGGTTACAAAATATGGCACAAGGGTCGAATTTGGGATGTTTGAGATAATTTGGAAACTGCAGAGAGGGTTTCGGCAAAATGTGATCCATCGCCGTTTTCAGTAATTGGCTTATTTTCGGTATAAAAAGTCGTAATTTCAAACTGCGAATACGCGCAGAAAGCTAGAATTTGGCTCCAAAATATGGCTCAAAGGTCGAATTAGGGATGTTTGGGATATTTTGCAAATTGCAGAGGGGTATGGGCAAAATGTGACCCATCGCTTCTTTCAGTAATTGGCATATTTTCAAGCGTCAAATTTGGGATGTTTGGGATAAAAATTCGTAATTTCAAACTGCGAATACGTGCAGAGAGCCAGAATTTGGCTCCAAAAACATTCTCAACGGTCGAATTTGGGGTGTTTGGGATATTTTGAAAACTGCAAGGAGGGGGTTTCGGCTAAATGTGACCTATCGCCGATCTCAGTAATTGGCATATTTTAGGTATAAAATGACGTAATTTCAAACTGCGAATATGTGCAGAGAGCCACAATTTGGCTTCAAAATTTCGCTCAAGGGTCGAATTTGCGATGTTTGGGATATTTTGAAAACTGCAGGTGGGTTTGGGCAAAATGTGACCCATCGCTGCTCTCAGTAATTGGCATATTTTCGGTATAAAATGTCGTAATTTCAAACTGCGAATACGTGCAGAGAGCCAGAATTTGGCTCCAAAATAAGGCTCCAGGGTCGAATTTGGGATGTTTGGGATATTTTTAAAACTGCAGGGAGGGTTTGGGCCTAATGTGATCCATCGCCGCTTCCCGTAATTGACATATTTTCAGTATAAAAAGTCATAATTTCCAACTGCGAATACGTGCTGAGAGCTAGAATTTGGCTATAATGTATGGCTCAAGAGTCGAATTTGGGATGTTTGGGATATTTGAAAACTGCAAGCGGGGTTTGGGCAAAATTTGACGCATCGTTGCTTTCAGTAATTGGCATATTTTCCGTATAAAAAGTCGTAATTTCAAACTGCAAATACGTGCAGAGAGCCAGAATTTGGCTCCAAAATAACGCTCCAGGGTAGAATTTGGGATGTTTGGTATATTTTGAAAACTGCAGGGGGGTTTGGGCAAAATGTGACCCATCGCCGCTCTCAGTAATTGGCATTTTTACGGTATAAAATGACGTAATTTCAAAGTGCAAATACGTGCAGAAAGCTAGAATTTGGCTCCAAAATATGGCTCAAAGGTCGAATTTGGATGTTTGGGATATTTTGCAAACTGCAGGGGGGTTTGGGCAAAACGTGACCCATCGTTTCTTTCAGTAATTGGCATATTTTCAAGCGTCAAGTTTGGGATGATTGGGATAAAAAGTCGTAATTTCAAACAGCGAATACGTGCAGAGAGCCAGAATTTGGCTCCAAAAACATTCTCATGGGTCGAATTTGAGATGTTTGGGATATTTTGAAAACTGCAAGGAGGGGGTTTCGGCTAAATGTGACCTATCGTTGCTCTCAGAAATTGGCATATTTTCGGTATAAAATGTCGTAATTTCAAAATGCGAATATGTGCAGAGAGCCACAATTTGGCTCCAAAAGTTGGCTCAAGGGTCGAATTTGGTATGTTTGGGAAATTTTGAAAACTGCACGGAGGGTTTGGGCAAAATGTGATCCATCGCCTCTCAAAGTAATTAGCATATTTTCGGTATAAAAATACCTAATTTAAAACTGCGAATACGTGCAGAGAGCCAAAATTTGGGATGTTTGGGATATTTTGAAAATTGCAGGGGGGGGTTTAGGTAAAATGTGACCTATCGCGGCTCTCAGTAATTGACATATTTTCGGCAAAAAATGTCGCAATTTCAAACTGCGAATAGGTGCAGAGAGCCAGAATTTGGCTCCAAAATATGGCTCAAGGGTTGTATTTGGGATGTTTGGGATATTTTGAAAACTAAATGGTGGGTTTGAGCAAAATGTGATCTATCGCTGCTTTCAGTAATTGGCATTTTTTCGGGATAAAAAGTCGTTATTTCAAGCTGTGAATACGAGCAGAAAGCCCGAATTTGGCTAGAAAATATGGCTCAAGTGTCGAATTTGGGATGCTTTGGATATTTTGAAAACTGCACGGAGGGTTTGGGCAAAATGTGATCCATCGCTGCTTTAAATAATTGATATATTTTCGGTATAAAAATTCCTAATTAAAAACTGCGAATACGTGCAGAGAGCCAGAACTTCGCTCCAAAATATGCCGCAAGGGTGGAATTTGGAATGTTTGCGATACTTTTAAAACTGCAAAAAGGGGTTTGGGCAAAATGTGATCCATTGCTGCTCTCCGTAATTGACATATATTCGGTATAAAAATTCGTAGCTTCAAACTGCAAATACGTGCAGAGAGTCAGAATTTAGCTCCAAAATATGGCTCGAGCGTTGAATTTGGTATGTTTAGTATATTTTGAAAATTGCAGGGAGGGTTTGTGCAGAATGTGATCCATCGCAGCTTTCAGTAATAGGCATATTTTCGGTATAAAAAGTCGTAATTTCTAACTGCGAATAGGTGCAGAGAGCCAGATTTTGGCTCCAAAATATGGCTCAAGCGTCGAATTGAGAATGTTTGAGATATTTTGAAAACTGCACAGAGGGTTTGGGCAAAATGTGACCTATCGCTGCGCTAAGTAATTGGCACGCTTGAGCCAAATTTTGGAGCCAAATTCGGGCTTTCTGCACGTATTCACAGTTTGAAATAACGACTTTTTATCCCGAAAATATGCCAATTACTGAAAGCGGCGATAGATCACATTTTGCTCAAATCCACCATTCAGTTTTCAAAATATCCCAAACATCCCAAATACGACCCTTGAGCCATATTTTGGAGCCAAATTCTGGCTCTCTGCACCTATTCGCAGTTTGAAATTACGACATTTTATACCGAAAATATGTCAATTACTGAGAGCAGCGATTGGTCACATTTTACCTAAACCCCCCCTGCAGTTTTCAAAATATCCCAAACATCCCAAATTTTGGCTCTCTGCACGTATTCGCAGTTTTAAATTAGGTAATTTTATACCGAAAATATGCTAATTACTTTGAGAGGCGATGGAGCACATTTTGCCCACACCCTCCGTGCAGTTTTCAAAATATCCCAAACTTCCCAAATTCGACCCTGGAGCCTTATTTTGGAGCCAAGTTCTTGCTTTCTTCACGTATTCGCAGTTTGAAATAACGACTTTTTATACCGAAAATATGTCAATTACTGAAAGCTGCAATGGGTCACATTCTGCTCAAACCCCCTTGCAGTTTTCAAAATATCCCAAACATACCAAATTCGACCCTTGAGCCAATTTTTGGAGCCAAATTGTGGCTCTCTGCACATATTCGCATTTTGAAATTACGACTTTTTATACCGAAAATATGCCAATTACTGAGAGGGGCGGTAGGTCACATTTAGCCGAACCCCCCTCCTTGCAGTTTTCAAAATATCCCAAACATCCCAAATTCGACCCTTGAGAATGTTATTGAAAACGTGGAAAAACGGCAAATATTGCCTAATTCGATGATATTTTGTTTAAATCACATAAAGGAAAAGGAGATAATAAACGTCAAAATATTTCAAAATGTGAAATTCTGAGATTTGAAGGCCAAATCACATATCGTGATACTACATGAAATAGTATCGAAATATTGGTAAAAATGAATATACATACGTAATATCAAACTACATGAAAAACGTGAAAAAAGTCATTATTTTACCATATATGAAGATTTTAACTTCAAATCATAGAGCGAGGTTTCGTATTATTTAGATCCAAGAAAAGACATATGACTATGTTGTTTCCAATACAAATGATAAAAGCAAATGTGCTTTCATTAGAATTAACTAAAATGTTCCTGATTCTCCGTTTATATTACCGATGGAAGATGTACACGTAAAACCGCTCTAATCTGGCTGAAACGTCGATATATGCAATAAAAACCGAACTTCTCCCCTTTTCAATATCCAATTCAGTATTTTAACGAGAAACAAATGGTTGATTGAAAATAAAGTATTTAAGTTTAATTTCTAATCAATTATGTGTTTGCTTCATTTTTATCGTATATTTAATGAATTAATAACAATAAACTGAAAATTCACAAAAACGTGGAAAAACGGTAAAATATTGCCTAATTCGATGATATTTTTTTTAAATCTCATAGAGGAAAAGGGGATGATAAACGTCAAAATATTGCTTAATTCGATGATTTTTCGTACGAAACAAAATGCAAGAAAACTTGCTTAGAATGCAATATTATGCGAAATTCTGAGATTTGAAGGTCAACTCACATATAGTGATACTACATGAAATAGTATCGAAATATTGGTATAAATGAATATATTTTTTACCAAACTACATGATTAACGTGAAAAGTCACTATTTTACCATATTTGAGGATTTTACCTTCAAGTCATATAGCGAGGTTTCGTTTTATTTAGATCAAAGAAAAGACATATGACAATGTTGTTTCCAATACAAATGATAAAAAACAACGTGTTTTCATTAGAATTAATTAAAAGGTTCTTGATTTTCTGTTTATATTACCGATGGAAGATGTACACGTAAAACCGCTCTAATCCGGCTGAAACATCGATATATGCAATAAAAACCGAACTTCTCCCCTTTTCAATATCTTACTCAGTATTTTAACGAGAAACAAATAGATAATTGAAAATGAAGTATTTAAGTTTATTATCTAATCAATTATGTGTTTGCATCATTTTTATCGTATATTTAATGAATTAATAACAATAAACTGAAAATTCAAAAAAACGTGGAAAAACGGCAAAATATTGCCTAATTCGATGATATTTTGTTTAAATCTCATAGAGGAAAAGGGGATGATAAACGTCAAATATATTGGTAAATTCGATGATTTTTCGTACGAAACAAAATGCAAGAAAACTAGCTTAAAATGCAATATTATGCGATATTATGAGATTTGAAGGCCAAATCACTTATTGTGATACTACATGAAATAGTATCGAAATATTGGTAAAAATGAATATTTTTACGTAATATCAAACTACATGATTGACGTGAAAAAGTCACTATTTTACCATATTTGAGGATTTTAACTACAAATCATAGAGCGAGGTTTCGTATTATTTAGATCCAAGAAAAGACATATGATATTGTTGTTTCCAATACAAATGATAAAAAAAACAATGTTGTTTATTAGAATTAACTAAAATGTTCATGATTTTCCGTTTATTTTACCGATGGAAGACGTACACGTAAAACCGCTCTAATCTGGCTGAAACGTCGATATATGCAATAAAAACCGAACTTCTCCCCTTTTCAATATCCAATTCAGTATTTTAACGAGAAACAAATGGGTGATTGAAAATAAAGTATTTAAGTTTAATTTCTAATCAATTATGTGTTTGCATCATTTTATCGTATATTTAATGAATTAATAACAATAAACTGAAAATTCACAAAAACGTGGAAAAACGGTAAAATATTGCCTAATTCGATGATATTTTGTTTAAATCTCATAGAGGAAAAAAGGATGATAAACGTCAAAATATTGCTAAATTCGATGATTTTTCGTACGAAACAAAATGCAAGAAAACTTGCTTAAAATGCAATATTATGCGACATTCTGAGATTTGAAGGCCAAATCACATAATGTGATACTACATGAAATAGTATCGAAATATTGGTAAAAATGAATATATTTACGTATTATCAAACTACATGATTGACGTGAAAAAGTCACTATTTTACCATATTTGAGGATTTTAACTTCAAATCATAGAGCGAGGTTTCGTATTATTTAGATCCAAGAAAAGACATATGACATTGTTGTTTCCAATACAAATGATAAAAAAACAATGTTGTTTCATTAGAATTAACTAAAATGTTCTTGATTTTCCGTTTATTTTACCGATGGAAGATGTACACGTAAAACCGCTCTAATCCGGCTGAAACGTCGATATATGCAATAAAAACCGAGTTTCTCCCCTTTTCAATATTCTACTCAGTATTTTAACGAGAAACAAATAGATGATTGAAAATGAAGCATTTAAGGTTATTATCTAATCAATTATGTGTTTCCATCATTTTTATTGTATATATAATGAATTATAACCCATAGACTGAAAATTCACAAAAACGTGGAAAAACGGCAAAATATTGCCTAATTCAATGATATTTTGTTTAAGTCATATAAAGGAAAAGGAGATAATAAACGTCAAAATATTGCTAAATTCGATGATTTTTCGTACGAAACAAAATGCAAGAAAACTAGCTTAAAATGCAATATTATGCGACATTCTTAGATTTGAAGGCCAAATCACATATTGTGATACTACATGAAATAGTATCGAAATATTGGTAAAAATTAATATATTTACTTAATATCAAACTACATGAAAAACGTGAAAAAAGTCATTATTTTACCATATTTGAAGATTTTACCTTCAAATCATAGAGCGAGGTTTCGTATTATTTAGATCCAAGAAAAGACATATGACAATGTTGTTTCCAATACAAATGATAAAAAACAATGTGTTTTCTTTAGAAATAACTAAAATGTTCTTGATTTTCCGTTTATTTTACCGATGGAAGAGGTACACGTAAAACCGCTCTAATCCGGCTGAAACGTCGATATATGCAATTAAAACCGAACTTCTCCCCTTTTCAATATTCTACTCAGTATTTTAACGAGAAACAAATAGATGATTGAAAATGAAGTATTTAAGGTTATTATCTAATCAATTATGTGTTTCCATCATTTTTATTGTATATTTAATGAATTATAACCCATAGACTGAAAATTCACAAAAACGTGGAAAAACGGCAAAATATTTCCTAATTCGATGATATTTTGTTTAAATCACATAAAGGAAAAGGAGATAATAAACGTCAAAATATTGATAAATTCGATGATTTTTCGTACGAAACAAAATGCAAGAAAACTTGCTTAAAATGCAATATTATGCGAAATTCTGAGATTTGAAGGCCAAATCACATATCGTGATACTACATTAAATAGTATCGAAATATTGGTAAAAATGAATATATATACGTAATATCAAACTACATGAAAAACGTGAAAAAAGTCATTATTTTACCATATATGAAGATTTTAACTTCAAATCATAGAGCGAGATTTCGTATTAATTAGATCCAAGAAAAGACATATGACTATGTTGTTTCCAATACAAATGATAAAAGCCAATGTGATTTCATTAGAATTAACTAAAATGTTCCTGATTTTCCGTTTATATTACCGATGGAAGATGTACACGTAAAACCGCTCTAATCTGGCTGAAACGTCGATATATGCAATAAAAACCGAACTTCTATCCTTTTCAATATCCAATTCAGTATTTTAACGAGAAACAAATGGTTGATTGAAAATAAAGTATTTAAGTTTAATTTCTAATCAATTATGTGTTTGCATCATTTTTATCGTATATTTAATGAATTAATAACAATAAACTGAAAATTCACAAAAACGTGGAAAAACGGCAAAATATTGCCTAATTCGATGATATTTTGTTTAAATCTCATAGAGGAAAAGGGGATGATAAACGTCAAAATATTGCTAAATTCGATGATTTTTCGAACGAAACAAAATGCAAGAAAACTTGCTTAAAATGCAATATTATGCGACATTCTGAGATTTGACGGCCAAATCACATAATGTGATACTACATGAAATAGTATCGAAATATTGGTAAAAATGAATATATTTACGTAATATCAAACTACATGATTGACGTGAAAAAGTCCCTATTTTACCATATTTGAGGATTTTAACTTCAAATCATAGAGGGAGATTTCGTATTATTTAGATCCAAGAAAAGACATATGACATTGTTGTTTCCAATACAAATGATAAAAAACAATGTTGTTTCATTAGAATTAACTAAAATGTTCTTGATTTTCCGTTTATTTTACCGATGGAAGATGTACACGTAAAACCGCTCTAATCTGGCTGAAACGTCGATATATGCAATAAAAACCGAGTTTCTCCCCTTTTCAATATTCTACTCAGTATTTTAACGAGAAACAAATAGATGATTGAAAATGAAGTATTTAAGGTTATTATCTAATCAATTATGTGTTTGCATCATTTTTATCGTATATTTAATGAATTAATAGCAATAAACTGAAAATTCACAAAAAACGTGGAAAAACGGCAAAATATTGCCTAATTCGATGATAAATCTCATAGAGGAAAAGGGGATGATAAACGTCAAAATATTGCTAAATTCGATGATTTTTCGTACGAAACAAAATGCAAGAAAACTTGCTTAAAATGCAATATTATGCGACATTCTGAGATTTGAAGGCCAAATCACATAATGTGATACTGCATGAAATAGTATCGAAATATTGGTAAAAATGAATATATTTACGTAATATCAAACTACATGATTGACGTGAAAAAGTCACTATTTTACCATATTTGAGGATTTTAACTTCAAATCATAGAGCGAGGTTTCGTATTATTTAGATCCAAGAAAAGACATATAACATTGTTGTTTCCAATAAAAATGATAAAAAAACAATGTTGTTTCATTAGAATTAACTAAAATGTTCTTGATTTTCCGTTTATTTTACCGATGGAAGATGTACACGTAAAACCGCTCTAATCCGGCTGAAACGTCGATATATGCAATAAAAACCGAACTTCTCCCCTTTTCAATATTCTACTCAGTATTTTAACGAGAAACAAATAGATGATTGAAAATGATGTATTTAAGGTTATTATCTAATCAATTATGTGTTTCCATCATTTGGTATAATAATGACTTTTTTCACGTTTTTCATGTAGTTTGATATTACGTAAATAGATTCATTTTTACCAATATTTCGATACTATTTCATGTAGTATCACGATATGAGATTTGACCTTCAAATCTCAGATTTTCGCATAATATTGCATTTTAAGCAAGTTTTCTTGCATTTTGTTTCGTACTAAAAATCATCGAAATCAGCAATATTTTGACGTTTTTCATCCCCTTTTCCTCTATGTGATATAAACAAAATATCATCGAATTAGGCAATATTTTGCTGTTTTTCCACGTTTTTGTGAATTTTCAGTTTATTGCTATTAATTCATTAAATATAAGATAGAAATAATGCAAACACATAATTGATTAGAAATTAACCTTAAACACTTCATTTTCAATCAACTATTTGTTTCTCGTTAAAATACTGAGTAAGATATTGAAAAGGGGAAAAGTTCTGTTTTTATTGCATATATCGACGTTTTAGCCGGATTAGAGCGGTTTTACGTGTACATCTTCCATCGGTAATATAAACGGAAAATCAGGAACATTTTAGTTAATTCTAATGAAAACACATTGATTTTTATCATTTGTATTTGAAACAACATTGTCATATGTCTTTTCTAGGATCTAAATAATACGAAACCTCGCTCTATGATTTGAAGTTAAAATCCTCAAATATGGTAGTATAGTGACTTTTTTCACGTTATTCATGTAGTGTGATTTTACGTATATATATTCGTTTTTACCAATATTTCAATACTACTTCATGTTTTCTCACGATATGTGATTTACCCTTCAAATTTTAGAATTTCGCAAATTTTGCATTTTTAGCAAGTTTTCTTGCATTTTGTTTTGTACTAAAAATCATCGAATTTATCAATATTTTGACCTTCATCATCCCCTTTTCCTGTATGTGATTTAAACAAAATATCATCGAATTAGGCCGTTTTTGCACGTTTTCTTTAATTTTCAGTTTATTGTTATTAATTCATTAAATATACGATAAAAATTATGCAAACACATAATTGATATGAAAATAACCTTAAATACTTCTTTTTCAATCATCTATTTGTTTCTCGTTAAAATACTGAGTAAGATATTGAAAAGGGAAAAGTTCTGTTTTTAATGCATATATCGACGTTTCAGCCGGAGTAGAACGGTTTTACGTGTACATCTTCCATCGGTAATATAAACCGAAAATCAGGAACATTTTAGTTAATTGTAATGAAAACACATTGATTTTTATCATTTGTATTGGAATCAGCATCTTTATACGTCTTTTCTAGGGTCTAAAAAATACGAAACGTCGCTCTATGATTCGAAGTTAAAATCCTCAAATTTGGTATGATAATGACTTTTTTCACGTTTTTCATGTAGTTTGATATTACGTAAATATATTTATTTTTACCAATATTTCGATACTATTTCATGTAATATCACGATATGTGATTTGGCCTTCAAATCTCAGATTTTCGCATAATATTGCATTTTAAGCAAGTTTTCTTGCATTTTGCTTCGTACTAAAAATCATCGAAATCAGCAATATTTTGACGTTTATCATCCCCTTTTCCTTTATGTGATATAAACAAAATATCATCGAATTAGGCAATATTTAGCTGTTTTTCCACGTTTTTGTGAATTTTCAGTTTATTGCTATTAATTCATTAAATATACGATAAAAATAATGCAAACACATAATTGATAAGAAACTAACCTTAAACACTTCATTTTCAATCAACTATTTGTTTCTCATTAAAATACTGAGTAAGATATTGAAAAGGGGAGAAGTTCTGTTTTTATTGCATATATCGACGTTTCAGCCGGATTAGAGCGGATTTACGTGTACATCTTCCATCGGTAATATAAACGGAAAATCAGGAACATTTTAGTTAATTCTAATGAAAACACATTGATTTTTATTATTTGTATTTGAAACAACATTGTCATATGTCTTTTCTTGGATCTAAATAATACGAAACCTCGCTCTTTGATTTGAAGTTAAAATCCTCAAATATGGTAATATAGTGACATTTTTCACGTTATTCATGTAGTGTGATTTTACGTATATATATTCGTTTCTACCAATATTTCGATACTACTTCATGTTTTCTCACGATATGTGATTTGGCCTTCAAATCTCAGAATTTCGCAAATTTTGCATTTATAAGCAAGTTTTCTTGCATTTTGTTTTGTACTAAAAATCATCGAATTTAGCAATATTTTGACCTTTATCATCCCCTTTTCCTTTATGTGATTTAAACAAAATATCATCGAATTAGGCAATATTTTGCAGTTTTTCCACGTTTTTGTGAATTTTCAGTTTATTGCTATTATTTCATTAAATATACGATAAAAATGATGCAAACACATAATAATTCAGAAAATAACCTTAAATACTTCATTTTCAATCATCTATTTGTTTCTCGTTAAAATATTGAGTAAGTTATTGAAAAGGGGAGAAGTTCTGTTTTTATTGCATATATCGACGTTTCAGCCGGATTAGAACGGTTTTACGTGTACATCTTCCATCGGTAATATAAACCGAAAATCAGGAACATTTTAGTTGATTTTAATGAAAACACATTAATTTTTATCATTTGTATTGGAAGCAACATCTTTATACGTCTTTTCTAGGGTCTAAAAAATACGAAACATCGCTCTATGATTCGAAGTTAAAATCCACAAATTTGGTATAATAATGACTTTTTCACGTTTTTCATGTAGTTTGATTTTACGGAAATATATTCATTTTTACCAATATTTCGATACTATTTCATGTAGTATCACGATATGTGATTTGGCCTTCAAATCTCAGATTTTCGCATAATATTGCATTTTAAGCAAGTTTTCTTGCATTTTGTTTCGTACTGAAAATCATCGAATTCAGCAATATTTTGACGTTCATCATCCCCTTTTCCTTTACGTGATATAAACAAAATATCATCGAATTAGGCAATATTTTGCTGTTTTTTTTACGTTTTTGTGAATTTTCAGTTTATTGCTATTATTTCATTAAATATACGATAAAAATAATGCAAACACATAATTGATTAGAAATTAACCTTAAACACTTCATTTTCAATCAACTATTTGTTTCTCGTTAAAATACTGAGTAAGATATTGGAAAGGGGAGAAGTTCTGTTTTTATTGCATATATCTACGTTTCAGCCGGATTAGAGCGGTTTTACGTGTACATCTTCCATCGGTAATATAAACGGAAAATCAGGAACATTTTAGTTAATTCTAATGAAAACACATTGATTTTTATCATTTGTATTTGAAACAACATTGTCATATGTCTTTTCTAGGATCTAAATAATACGAAACCTCGCTCTATGATTTGAAGTTAAAATCCTCAAATATGGTAGTATAGTGACTTTTTTCACGTTATTCATGTAGTGTGATTTTACGTATATATATTCGTTTTTAC
This sequence comes from Procambarus clarkii, assembly GCF_040958095.1. Lineage (NCBI taxonomy): Eukaryota > Metazoa > Arthropoda > Malacostraca > Decapoda > Cambaridae > Procambarus > Procambarus clarkii. The sequence goes on from NC_091155.1 coordinate 56,852,372, forward strand.
CAATATTTCAATACTACTTCATGTTTTCTCACGATATGTGATTTACCCTTCAAATCTTAGAATTTCGCAAATTTTGCATTTTAAGCAAGTTTTCTTGCATTTTGTTTTGTACTAAAAATCATCGAATTTATCAATATTTTGACCTTTATCATCCCCTTTTCCTGTATGTGATTTAAACAAAATATCATCGAATTATGCCGTTTTTGCACGTTTTCTTTAATTTTCAGTTTATTGTTATTAATTCATTAAATATACGATAAAAATTATGCAAACACATAATTGATATGAAAATAACCTTAAATACTTCTTTTTCAATCATCTATTTGTTTCTCGTTAAAATACTGAGTAAGATATTGAAAAGGGAAAAGTTCTGTTTTTAATGCATATATCGACGTTTCAGCCGGAGTAGAACGGTTTTACGTGTACATCTTCCATCGGTAATATAAACCGAAAATCAGGAACATTTTAGTTAATTGTAATGAAAACACATTGATTTTTATCATTTGTATTGGAAGCAGCATCTTTATACGTCTTTTCTAGGGTCTATAAAATACGAAACGTCGCTCTATGATTCGAAGTTAAAATCCTCAAATTTGGTATGATAATGACTTTTTTCACGTTTTTAATGTAGTTTGATATTACGTAAATATATTCATTGTTACCAATATTTCGATACTATTTCATGTAGTATCACGATATGTGATTTGGCCTTCAAATCTCAGATTTTCGCATAATATTGCATTTTAAGCAAGTTTTCTTGCATTTTGCTTCGTACTAAACATCAACGAAATCAGCAATATTTTGACGTTCATCATCCCCTTTTCCTTTATGTGATATAAAGAAAATATCATCGAATTAGGCAATATTTTGCTGTTTTTCCACGTTTTTGTGAATTTTCAGTTTATTGCTATTAATTCATTAAATATACGATAAAAATAATGCAAACACATAATTGATTAGAAATTAACCTTAAACACTTCATTTTCAATCAACTATTTGTTTCTCGTTAAAATACTGAGTAAGATATTGAAAAGGGGAGAAGTTCTGTTTTTATTGCATTTATCGACGTTTCAGCCGGATTTGAGCGGATTTACGTGTACATCTTCCATTGGTAATATAAACGGAAAATCAGGAACATTTTAGTTATTTCTAATGAAAACACATTGATTTTTATTATTTGTATTTGAAACAACATTGTCATATGTCTTTTCTTGGATCTAAATAATACGAAACCTCGCTCTATGATTTGAAGTTAAAATCCTCAAATATGGTAATATAGTGACTTTTTTCACGTTATTCATGTAGTGTGATTTTACGTATATATATTCGTTTCTACCAATATTTCGATACTACTTCATGTTTTCTCACGATATGTGATTTGGCCTTCAAATCTCAGAATTTCGCAAATTTTGCAATTATAAGCAAGTTTTCTTGCCTTTTGTTTTGTACTAAAAATCATCGAATTTAGCAATATTTTGACCTTTATCATCCCCTTTTCCTTTATGTGATTTAAACAAAATATCATCGAATTAGGCAATATTTTGCCGTTTTTCCACGTTTTTGTGAATTTTCAGTTTATTGCTATTATTTCATTAAATATACGATAAAAATGATGCAAACACATAATTGATCAGAAAATAACCTTAAATACTTCATTTTCAATCATCTATTTGTTTCTCGTTAAAATATTGAGTAAGGGGGAGAAATTCTGTTTTTATTGCATATATCGACGTTTCAGCCGGATTAGAACGGTTTTACGTGTACATCTTCCATCGGTAATATAAACCGAAAATCAGGAACATTTTAGTTAATTTTAATGAAAACACATTAATTTTTATCATTTGTATTGGAAGCAACATCTTTATACGTCTTTTCTAGGGTCTAAAAAATACGAAACGTCGCTCTATGATTCGAAGTTAAAATCCTCAAATTTGGTATAATAATGACTTTTTTCACGTTTTTCATGTAGTTTGATATTACGGAAATATATTCATTTTTACCAATATTTCGATACTATTTCATGTAGTATCACATGGTCATATGTCTTTCTTGGATCTAAATAATACGAACACTCGCTCTATGATTTGAAGTTAAATTCCTCAAATATGGTATTATAGTGACTTTTTTCACGGTATTCATTTAGTGTGATTTTACGTATATATATTCGTTTTTACCAATATTTCGATACTACTTCATGTTTTCTCACGATATGTGATCTGGCCTTCAAATCTTAGAATTTCGCAAATTTTCCATTTTAAGCAAGTTTTCTTGCTTAAATATCAAATAAATATTAAATATCAATAAATATTAAAATATCAAATAAATAATAAAAATAATGCAAACACAAAGTTGATTAGAAATTAACCTTAAACTTGCAGGTGGGGGGGGGGGGGGTTGGACAAAATGTGACCCATCACCGCTCTCAGTAATTGGCATATTTTCGGTATAAAAAGTCGAAATTTCAAACAGTGAATACGTGCAGAGAGCCCGAATTTGGCTTCAAAATATGGCTCAAGCGTAGTATTTGGGATGTTTGGGATATTTTGCAAACTGCCGGGGGGTTTGGGCAAAATGTGACCCATCGCTGTTTTCAGTAATTGGCTTATTTTCAAGGGTCAAATTTGGGAAGTTTGGGATAAAAAGTCGTAAATTCAAACTGCGAAAACGTGCAGAGAGCTAGAATTTGGCTCCAAAATATGGCTCAAGCGTTGAATTTTGGATGTTTGGGATATTTTGGAAACTACAGGGAGGGTTTGGGCAAAATGTGATCCATCGCCGCTTTCAGTAATTGGCATATTTTCGGTATGAAAAGTCGTAATTTCAAACTGCAAATACATGCAGAAAGCCAAAATTTGGCTCCTAAATAGGGCTCAAGGGTTGAATTGGGGATGTTTGAGATATTTTGAAAACTGAAGGGAGGGCCTGGGTAAAATGTGGTCCATCGCCGCACTCAGTAATTGGCATATTTTGGGTATAAAATGAAATAATTTCAAACTGCGAACACGTGCAGAGACCCCGAATTTGGCTCCAAAATATGGCTCAAGCGTCGAATTTGGGATGTTTGGGATATTTTGAAAACTGCAGGAAGGGTTTGGGCAAAATGTGATCCATCGCCGCTTTCAGTATTTGTCATGTTTTCGTTATAAAATGTCGTAATTTCAAACAGCGAATACGTGCAGAGAGCCCGAATTTGGCTCCAAAATATAGCTCATGGGTCGAATTTGGGATGTTTGGAATATTTTGCAAACTGCCGGGGGGTTTGGGCAAAATGTGACCCATCGCTGCTTTCAGTAATTGGCTTATTTTCAAGCGTCAAATTTGGGATGTTTGGGATAAAAAGTCATAATTTCAAACTGCGAATACATGCAGAGAGCCAGAAATTAGCTCCAAAAAAATTCTCAAGGGTCGAATTTGGGATGTTTGGGATATTTTGAAAACTACATGAATGGTTTGGGCAAAATGTGATCCATCGCCGCTCTCAGTAATTGGCATATTTTTGGTATAAAAACTCGTAATTTCAAACTGCGAATACGTGCAGAGAGCCAGAATTTGGCTCCAAAATATAGGTCATGGGTCGAATTTGGGATGTTTGGAATATTATGAAAATAGCAGGGGAGTTTGGGCAAAGTGTGACCCATCGTCGCAATCAGTAATTGGCATATTTTCGGTAGAAAATGAATTAATTTCAAACTGCGAATACGTGCAGAGAGCCGGAATTTGGCTCCAAAATATGGCTCAAGCGTGGAATTTGGAATGTTTGGGATATTTTGAAAACTGCAGGGAGGGTTTGGGCAAAATGTGATCCAACGCCGTTTTCAGTAATTGTCATGTTTTCGGTATAAAAATTCGTAATTTCAAACTGCGAATACTCGCAGAAAGCTTGATTTTGGCTCCAAAATATGGCTCAAAGGTCGAATTTGGGATGTTTGGGATATTTTGCAAACTGCCAGGGAGTTTGAGCAATGAGACCGATCGCTGTTTTCAGTAATTGGCATATTTTCAAGCGTCAAATTTGGGAAGTTTGGGATAAAGAGTCGTAATTTCAAACTGCGAATACGTGCAGAGAGCCAGAATTTAGCTCCAAAATAATTCTCAAGGTTCAAATTTAGGATGTTTCGGATATTTTGAAAATTGCAAGGATGGTTGGGGGCAAAACTTTATCGATCACCGCTCTCAGTAATTGGCATATTTTCGGTATAAAAAGTCGTAAATTCAAACTGCGAATACGTGCAGAGAGCCAGAATTTGGCTCCAAAACATGACTCAAGGGTCGAATTTGGGATGTTTGGGATAATTTGATAACTGCAGAGAGCGTTTCGTCAAAATGTGATCCATCGCTGCTTTCAGTAATTGGCATATTTTCGGTATAAAAAGTCGTAATTTCAAACAACGAATACATGCAGAAAGCCAAAACTTGGCTCCAAAATATGGCTCAAGGGTCAAACTTGGGATGTTTGGGATATTTTGAAAACAGCGGGGATGGCTTGGGCAAAATGTGATCCATCGGTGCACTCAGTAATTGGCATATTTTCGGTATAAAATGTCATAATTTCAAACTGCTAATACGTGCAGAGAGCCCGAATTTTGCTCCAAATTATGACTCAAGCGTCGAATTTGGGATGTTTATCACTCTTTTGAGCCTCTGCATCACTCTCTTCAGCCTGTGCATCACTTTCTTAAGCCTCTGCATCACTCTCTTGAGCTTCTGCCTTACTCTTTTGAGCCTCTACATCCGACTCTTGAGCCTCTGCATCACTCTCTTAAGCCTCTGCATTCCTATCTTGATCGTTTGCATCACTCTCATCAGCCTCTGCATCATTCTCTTGAGCCTCTGCATCCCTCTCTTAAGCCTCTACATCATTCTCTTGAGCCTCTGCATCACTCTTGAGCCTCTGTGTCACTCTCTTAAGCCTCTGCATCTCTCACTTCAGCCTCTGCATCACTCTCTGGAGCCTCTGCATCACTCTCTGGAGCCTCAGCATCCCTCTCTTGAGCCTCAGCAGCACTCTCTTGAGCCTCTTCATCATTTTCTTGTGCCTCTGCATCCCTCTCTTAAGCCTCTGCTTCACTCTCTTCAGCCTCGCTCCAAAATTTCGCTCAAGGGTCAAATTTGCGATGTTTGGGATATTTTGAAAACTGCAGGTGGGTTTGGGCAAAATGTGACCCATCGCTGCTCTCAGTAATTGGCATATTTTCGGTATAAAATATCGTAATTTCAAACTGCGAATACGTGAAGAGAGCCAGAATTTGGCTCCAAAATAAGGCTCCAGAGTCGAATTTGGGATGTTTGGGATATTTTTAAAACTGCAGGGAGGGTTTGGGCCTAATGTGATCCATCGCCGCTTTCCGTAATTGACATATTTTCAGTATAAAAAGTCATAATTTCAAACTGCGAATACGTGCAGAGAGCTAGAATTTGGCTATAAAGTATGGCTCAAGATTCGAATTTGGGATGTTTGGGATATTTGAAAACTGCAAGCGGGGTTTGGGCAAAATGTGACGCATCGCTGCTTTCAGTAATTGGCATATTTTCCGTATAAAAAGTCGTAATTTCAAACTGCAAATACGTGCAGAGAGCCAGAATTTGGCCCCAAAATAACGCTCCCGGGTCGAATTTGGGATGTTTGGTATATTTTGAAAACTGCAGGGGGGTTTGGGCAAAATGTGACCCATCGCCGCTCTCAGTAATTGGCATATTTTCGGTATAAAATGACGTAATTTCAAAGGGCGAATACGTGCAGAAAGCTAGAATTTGGCACCAAAATATGGCTCAAAGGTCGAATTTGGATGTTTGGGATATTTTGCAAACTGCAGGGGGGTTTGGGCAAAACGTGACCCATCGTTTCTTTCAGTAATTTCAAGCGTCAAGTTTTGGACGTTTGGGATAAAAAATCGTAATTTCAAACAGCGAATACGTGCAGAGAGCCAAAATTTGGCTCCAAAAACATTCTCAAGGATCGAATTTGGGATGTTTGGGAAGTTTTGAAAACTGCAAGGAGGGGGTTTCGGCTAAATGTGACCTATCGCTGCTCTCAGTAATTGGCATATTTTCGGTATAAAAAGTCATAATTTCAAAATGCGAATACGTGCAGAGAGCCAGAATTTGGCTCCAAAATATAGCTCATGGGTCGAATATGGGATGTTTGGGATATTTTGCATAGTGCAGGGAAGGCCTGGGCAAAATGTGATCCATCGCTGCACTTAGTAATTGGCATATTTTCGGTATAAAATGTCGTAATTTCAAACTGCGAATACGTGCAGAAAGCTAGAATTTGGCTCCAAAATATGGCTCAAAGGTCGAATTTGGATGTTTGGGATATTTTGCAAACTGCAGGGGGGTTTGGGCAAAACGTGACCCATCGCATCTTTCAGTAATTGGCATATTTTCAAGCGTCAATTTTGCGATGTTTGGGATAAAAAGTCGTAATTTCAAACAGCAAATACGTGCAGAGAGCCAGAATTCGGCTCCAAAAACATTCTCAAGGGTCGAATTTGGGATGTTTGGGATATTTTGAAAACTGCAAGGAGGGGGGTTCGGCTAAGAGCGAGGTTTCGTATTATTTAGATCCAAGAAAAGACATATGACAATGTTGTTTCCAATACAAATGATAAAAAACAATGTGTTTTCATTAGAAATAACTAAAATGTTCTTGATCTTCCGTTTATTTTACCGATGGAAGAGGTACACGTAAAACCGCTCTAATCCGGCTGAAACGTCGATATATGCAATAAAAACCGAACTTCTCCCCTTTTCAATATTCTACTCAGTATTTTAACGAGAAACGATGATTAGATGATTGAAAATAAAGTATTTAAGGTTAATTTGTAATCAATTATGTGTTTGCATCATTTTTATCGTATATTTAATGAATTAATAACAATAAACTGAAAATTCACAAAAACGTGGAAAAACGGCAAAAAATTGCCTAATTCGATGATATTTTGTTTAAATCTCATTGCGGAAAAGGGGATGATAAACGTCAAAATATTGCTAAATTCGATGATTTTTCGTACGAAACAAAATGCAAGAAAACTTGCTTAAAATGCAATATTATGCGAAATTCTGAGATTTGAAGGCCAAATCACATATCGTGATACAACATGAAATAGTATCGAAATATTGGTAAAAATGAATATATTTACGTAATATCAAACTACATGATTAACGTGAAAAAGTCACTATTTTACCATATTTGAGGATTTTACCTTCAAGTCATAGAGCGAGATTTCGTATTATTTAGATCAAAGAAAAGACATATGACAATGTTGTTTCCAATACAAATGATAAAAAACAATGTGTTTTCATTAGAATTAACTAAAATGTTCTTGATTTTCTGTTTATATTACCGATGGAAAATGTACACGTAAAACCGCTCTAATCCGGCTGAAACGTCGATATATGCAATAAAAACCGAACTTCTCCCCTTTTCAATATCTTACTCTTTATTTTAACGAGAAACAAATAGATGATTAAAAATGAAGTATTTAGGTTTATTATCTAATCAATTATGTGTTTGCATCATTTTTATCGTATATTTAATGAATTAATAACAATAAACTGAAAATTCAAAAAAACGTGGAAAAACGGCAAAATATTGCCTAATTCGATGATAAATCTCATAGAGGAAAAGGGGATGATAAACGTCAAATATATTGCTAAATTCGATGATTTTTCGTACGAAACAAAATGCAAGAAAACTAGCTTAAAATGCAATATTATGTAACATTCTGAGATTTGAAGGCCAAATCACATATTGTGATACTACATGAAATAGTATCGAAATATTGGTAAAAATTAATATATTTACGTAATATCAAACTACATGATTGACGTGAAAAAGTCACTATTTTACCATATTTGAGGATTTTAACTACAAATCATAGAGCGAGGTTTCGTATTATTTAGATCCAAGAAAAGACATATGACATTGTTGTTTCCAATACAAATGATAAAAATACAATGTTGTTTATTAGAATTAACTAAAATGTTCTTAATATTCCGTTTATTTTACCATGGAAGATGTACACGTAAAACCGCTCTAATCCGGCTGAAACGTCGAAATATGCAATAAAAACCGAACTTCTCCCCTTGTCAATATTCTACTCAGTATTTTAACGAGAAACAAATAGATGATTAAAAATGAAGTATTTAAGGTTATTATCTAATCAAATACGTGTCTGCATCATTTTTATCGTATATATAATGAATTAATACCCATAGACTGAAAATTCACAAAAACGTGGAAAAACGACAAAATATTGCCTAATTCGATGATATTTTGTTTAAATCACAAAAAGGAAAAGGAGATAATAAACGTCAAAATATTGCTAAATTTGATGATTTTTCGTACGAAACAAAATGCAAGAAAACTTGCTTAAATTGCAATATTATGCGACATTCTGTGACGGAGTTCCCCCCCTTATAATTCTCCCACGCCTGCAGTAAGAGTCATGTCTGCTTTTCCCAAGCGTTCTCTACGTTGCAGGCTACAATTTGATATATGGGAGAGAGTGAAGTGTTCTCGGAGAGCCGAGAAATTTGTGAAATAGTGATATTTTGGCCTGTGGTTTAGGCCCTTTAGGGAGCCAAGATGGCGCTGGCTTCCCTGATCTCCCGCCAAAACCGTGTGACGTCAGTGGCACCGGATTGGTCACCGACAGCAATGTGGCACCGGGAGCCAATGAAAACTTCCCGTAGCGAAAGTGACGTCACGAAGGAAGGGGGTCCGGCCGGCGCGCCGGGCTGGCGCCAGCAGTCAGACACGACACGTCATAGAGGTCGGACGTGCGACGAGTGGTCCTGTCTGTCGGACAGCTGTTTCCCACTACCGTGGATTTACGCGTCACCTGAAGTCCGCCAGTACTCTGAGAAGTCTTCCCTAGTTCATGTGTTGAACCAGAAGAGGGAATTGACGGTTATTTGAGCAACAAGTGCTCCAGTCAGGTACTGGGCCAGTAGCAGTGAAGCCGTGCAGTGACGTATGTTGACGCCTGTGGTAATTCACCAGTTCGTGACAGCGTAGTGGCTGACAGAGCCACTGGGTAGCTGAGGAAGAGAGGACTATTTGGGGAGACCGAACGACTGTAGCTGAGACGTAGGCGACAGCCGTTGCTGGGAGAAGACGACGGCCAGGAGACCGACTCCAACCTTCAAGAAGTCAAGAAGGAGGACGGACCTGCAGAGAGGAGGCACGGAGACGACGCGCTAAACGGTGGGACGACGAGAGGCTCTGGTAGGACACGACGACGTGTAGTGTGGGGGCGTTCCCGACACGAGGACCAGGAGCTACATCTCGACTCTCATCGGAGGATAGGGTGAAGTAGGTGGTTCTAGTTCCCTCCCCATTCCCCTTTAGTTAGCTATATTATTTGGCTATATTATCAAGCCTGAGGATTTTATATGTCGTGAGCAAGTCTCACCTATGTCACGGTAAAGCACCAGTGTGCTAGACAGTACTATCAAGAGTACTTGTAATATTCATGTTGATTATTGGTGTGTACAGGCACCAGGAACCAGTGATTAATTTACTGTGTTGTGTATATCTTTCTATAGATTTTTGATATGAACATATAGTGGTAAATTATATATAATATGCCAGTATTTGGAGGTTAGGCTATGTGCCCAGAAACTATTTATTTTCCATGTATTGATGATTGATTTATATACCATATATATGTCTATGTTCATTCAGTGAATAATCATTTGTGAGTACAGTGAATCATTGCGTTATCACCAACGAGAGAAAGTACTGAAAACTCCAGTGTTAATAGTTCATAATATATTGTTGAGTGAAGAACAATGTGAAGCCATTACAGTGAATCATTGTAGAATTGATTGTAGAAAAGACTGTTTGAGCCTGAGTACAGTGTAACTAAGTAATTCGGTTTATTTGTGCCAATATCGAGTGTGCGAGTTTCTAGTAATATTGGAGAATTTAAAGAAACCGCGCGCGTGAATCTAGCAAACAAGCAAATTTCGCGCGGAGAGTCCATTGCGATCAGCTGTTCTTGACACTTGATGAGGAGGGGGAGGTGTTGCCCTCTAGCGGTCGCATAATATCCGTGGGAATTACCGACCGAGTCAGGATCAGTTGATTTATCGATTATTGTGTGGCCTTGTGACATCTTTCATACATTTTAAGTAAAATACAAAAAACTATCTTAGTGTTTTTATCATTCCCTCCATTGATCTTGTGGCTATACTATACCTGTAAGCATAGAGTGATAACAACAAGTACCTGCCTGATTCCTGATCTTTGAGTGTGACCTTGCCAAGGCTACCACTGAATACACCAGTCCACTGATGGTGTTATTGGCCACCTTAAACACCAATTGGCGACCTTGTGATTAACCGTAGAGCCCTATTGTTGGGGAGGGCACACGACAGTCGATGTGATCGAGTCGTGTTCTCACTCTTTCCTAATAAGAGGCCGTTAAGATTGACTGGGAGACTCTCCTGGCGTGCAGTGGCGCCGTGAGGATCGAGGGAAGACCCGCAGGGCTCCGGTGAGTTACCTTGAGCATAACTATTGCTTACCCCAGAGTAAGGGTAGAGAATAATAGAGAGGTGAAACCCCCAACAATTCTGAGACTTGAAGTCCAAATCACATATCGTGATACAACATGAAATAGTATCGAAATATTGGTAAAAATGAATATATTTACGTAATATCAAACTACATGATTAACGTGAAAAAGTCACTATTTTACCATATTTGAGGATTTTACCTTCAAGTCATAGAGCGAGATTTCGTATTATTTAGATCAAAGAAAAAACATATGACAATGTTGTTTCCAATACAAATGATAAAAAACAATGTGTTTTCATTAGAATTAACTAAAATGTTCTTGATTTTCTGTTTATATTACCGATGGAAGATGTACACGTAAAACCGCTCTAATCCGGCTGAAACATCGATATATGCAATCAAAACCGAACTTCTCCCCTTTTCAATATCTTACTCAGTATTTAAACGAGAAACAAATAGATGATTGAAAATGAAGTATTTAAGTTTATTATCTAATCAATTATGTGTTTGCATCATTTTTATCGTATATTTAATGAATTAATAACAATAAACTGAAAATTCAAAAAAACGTGGAAAAACGGCAAAATATTGCCTAATTCGATGATAAATCTCATAGAGGAAAAGGGGATGATAAACGTCAAAATATTGTTAAATTCGATGATTTTTCGTACGAAACAAAATGCAAGAAAACTTGCTTAAAATGCAATATTATGCGACATTCTGAGATTTGAAGGCCAAATCACATATTGTGATACTACATGAAATAGTATCGAAATATTGGTAAAAATGAATATATTTACGTAATATCAAACTACATGATTGACGTGAAAAAGTCACTATTTTACCATATTTGAGGATTTTAACTTCAAATCATTGAGCGAGGTTTCGTATTATTTAGATCCAAGAAAAGACATATGACATTGTTGTTTCCAATACAAATGATAAAAAACAATGTTGTTTCCTTAGAATTAACTAAAATGTTTTTGATTTTCCGTTTATTTTACCGATGGAAGATGTACACGTAAAACCGCTCTAATCCGGCTGAAACGTCGATATATGCAATAAAAAGCGAACTTCTACCCTTTTCAATATTCTACTCAGTATTTTAACGAGAAACAAATAGATGATTGAAAATGAAGTATTTAAGGTTATTATCTAATTAATTATGTGTTTGCATCATTTTTATCGTATATATAATGAATTAATTCCTATAGACTGAAAATTCACAAAAACGTGGATAAACGGCAAAATATTGCCTAATTCCTAATGATATTTTGTTTAAATCACATAAAGGAAAAGGAGATAATAAACGTCAAAATATTGCTAAATTCGATGATTTTTAGTACGAAACAAAATGCAAGAAAACTTGCTTAAAATGCAATATTGTGTGACATTCTGAAACTTGAAGTCCAAATCACATATCGTGATACTACATGAAATTGTACCGAAATATTAGTAAAAATGAATATATTTACGTAATATCAAACTACATGATTAACGTGAAAAAGTCACTATTTTACTATATATGAAAATTTTAACTTCAAATCATAGAGCGATGTGACGTATTGTTTAGATCCAAGAAAAGACATATGACAATGTTGTTTCCAATACAAATGATAAAAACCAATGAGTTTTCATTAGAACTAACTAAAATGTTCTTGATTTTCCGTTTATATTACCGATGGAAGATGTACACGTAAAACCGCTCTAATCCGCCTGAAACGTCGATATATGCAATAAAAACCGAACTTCTCCCCTTTTCAATATCTTACTCAGTATTTTAACGAGAAACAAATAGATGATTGAAAATGAAGTATTTAAGTTTATTATCTAATCAATTATGTGTTTGCATCATTTTTATCGTATATTTAATGAATTAATAGCACTAAACTGAAAATTCACAAAAACGTGGAAAAACGGCAAAATATTGCCTAATTTGATGATAAATCTCATAGAGGAAAAGGGGATGATAAACGTCAAATATATTGCTAAATTCGATGATTTTTCGTACGAAACAAAATGCAAGAAAACTTGCTTAAAATGCAATATTATGCGAAATTCTGAGATTTGAAGGTCAACTCACATATCGTGATACTACATGAAATAGTATCGAAATATTGGTATAAATGAATATATTTACGTAATATCAAACTACATGATTAACGTGAAAAGTCACTATTTTACCATATTTGAGGATTTTACCTTCAAGTCATAGAGCGAGGTTTCGAATTATTTAGATCAAAGAAAAGACATATGACAATGTTGTTTCCAATACAAATGATAAAAAACAATGTGTTTTCATTAGAATTAACTAAAATGTTCTTGATTTTCTGTTTATATTACCGATGGAAGATGTACACATAAAACCGCTCTAATCCGGCTGAAACGTCGATATATGCAATAAAAACCGAACTTCTCCCCTTTTCAATATCTTACTCAGTATTTTAACGAGAAACAAATAGATGATTGAAAATGAAGTATTTAAGTTTATTATCTAATCAATTATGTGTTTGCATCATTTTTATCGTATATTTAATGAATTAATAGCACTAAACTGAAAATTCACAAAAACGTGGAAAAACGGCAAAATATTGCCTAATTTGATGATAAATCTCATAGAGGAAAAGGGGATGATAAACGTCAAATATATTGCTAAATTCGATGATTTTTCGTACGAAACAAAATGCAAGAAAACTTGCTTAAAATGCAATATTATGCGAAATTCTGAGATTTGAAGGTCAACTCACATATCGTGATACTACATGAAATAGTATCGAAATATTGGTATAAATGAATATATTTACGTAATATCAAACTACATGATTAACGTGAAAAGTCACTATTTTACCATATTTGAGGATTTTACCTTCAAGTCATAGAGCGAGGTTTCGAATTATTTAGATCAAAGAAAAGACATATGACAATGTTGTTTCCAATACAAATGATAAAAAACAATGTGTTTTCATTAGAATTAACTAAAATGTTCTTGATTTTCTGTTTATATTACCGATGGAAGATGTACACGTAAAACCGCTCTAATCCGGCTGAAACGTCGATATATGCAATAAAAACCGAACTTCTCCCCTTTTCAATATCTTACTCAGTATTTTAACGAGAAACAAATAGATGATTGAAAATGAAGTATTTAAGTTTATTATCTAATCAATTATGTGTTTGCATCATTTTTATCGTATATTTAATGAATTAATAGCACTAAACTGAAAATTCACAAAAACGTGGAAAAACGGCAAAATATTGCCTAATTTGATGATAAATCTCATAGAGGAAAAGGGGATGATAAACGTCAAATATATTGCTAAATTCGATGATTTTTCGTACGAAACAAAATGCAAGAAAACTTGCTTAAAATGCAATATTATGCGAAATTCTGAGATTTGAAGGTCAACTCACATATCGTGATACTACATGAAATAGTATCGAAATATTGGTATAAATGAATATATTTACGTAATATCAAACTACATGATTAACGTGAAAAGTCACTATTTTACCATATTTGAGGATTTTACCTTCAAGTCATAGAGCGAGGTTTCGAATTATTTAGATCAAAGAAAAGACATATGACAATGTTGTTTCCAATACAAATGATAAAAAACAATGTGTTTTCATTAGAATTAACTAAAATGTTCTTGATTTTCTGTTTATATTACCGATGGAAGATGTACACGTAAAACCGCTCTAATCCGGCTGAAACGTTGATATATGCAATAAAAACCGAACTTCTCCCCTTTTCAATATCTTACTCAGTATTTTAACGAGAAACAAATAGATGATTGAAAATGAAGTATTTAAGTTTATTATCTAATCAATTATGTGTTTGCATCATTTTTATCGTATATTTAATGAATTAATAGCACTAAACTGAAAATTCACAAAAACGTGGAAAAACGGCAAAATATTGCCTAATTTGATGATAAATCTCATAGAGGAAAAGGGGATGATAAACGTCAAATATATTGCTAAATTCGATGATTTTTCGTACGAAACAAAATGCAAGAAAACTTGCTTAAAATGCAATATTATGCGAAATTCTGAGATTTGAAGGTCAACTCACATATCGTGATACTACATGAAATAGTATCGAAATATTGGTATAAATGAATATATTTACGTAATATCAAACTACATGATTAACGTGAAAAGTCACTATTTTACCATATTTGAGGATTTTACCTTCAAGTCATAGAGCGAGGTTTCGAATTATTTAGATCAAAGAAAAGACATATGACAATGTTGTTTCCAATACAAATGATAAAAAACAATGTGTTTTCATTAGAATTAACTAAAATGTTCTTGATTTTCTGTTTATATTACCGATGGAAGATGTACACGTAAAACCGCTCTAATCCGGCTGAAACGTCGATATATGCAATAAAAACCGAACTTCTCCCCTTTTCAATATCTTACTCAGTATTTTAACGAGAAACAAATAGATGATTGAAAATGAAGTATTTAAGTTTATTATCTAATCAATTATGTGATTGCATCATTTTTATCGTATGTTTAATGAATTAATAACAATAAACTGAAAATTAAAAAAAAACGTGGAAAAACGGCAAAATATTGCCTAATTCGATGATAAATCTCATAGAGGAAAAGGGGATGATAAACGTCAAATATATTGCTAAATTCGATGATTTTTCGTACGAAACAAAATGCAAGAAAACTAGCTTAAAATGCAATATTATGCGACATTCTGAGATTTGAAGGCCAAATCACATATTGTGATACTACATGAAATAGTATCGAAATATTGGTAAAAATGAATATTTTTACGTAATATCAAACTACATGATTGATGTGAAAAAGTCACTATTTTACCATATTTGAGGATTTTAACTATAAATCATAGAGCGAGGTTTCGTATTATTTAGATCCAAGAAAAGACATATGACATTGTTGTTTCCAATACAAATGATAAAAAAACAATGTTGTTTCATTAGAATTAACTAAAATGTTCTTGATTTCCCGTTTATTTTACCGATGGAAGATGTACACGTAAAACCGCTCTAATCCGGCTGAAACGTCGATATATGCAATAAAAACCGAACTTCTCCCCTTTTCAATATTCTACTCAGTATTTTAACGAGAAACAAATAGATGATTGAAAATGAAGTATTTAAGGTTATTATCTAATCAGTTATGTGTTTCCATCATTTTTATTGTATATATAATGAATTATAACCCATAAACTGAAAATTCACAAAAACGTGGAAAAACGGCAAAATATTGCCTAATTCGATGATATTTTGTTTAAATCACATAAAGGAAAAGGAGATAATAAACGTCAAAATATTGCTAAATTCGATGATTTTTCGTACGAAACAAAATGCAAGAAAACTTGCTTAAAATGCAATATTATGCGAAATTCTGAGATTTGAAGGCCAACTCACATATCGTGATACTACATGAAATAGTATCGAAATATTGGTAAAAATGAATATATATACGTAATATCAAACTACATGAAAAACGTGAAAAAAGTCATTATTTTACCATATATGAAGATTTTAAATTCAAATCATAGAGCGAGGTTTCGTATTATTTAGATCCAAGAAAAGACATATGACAATGTTGTTTCCAATACAAATGATAAAAGCCAATGTGTTTTCATTAGAATTAACTAAAATGTTCCTGATTTTCCGTTTATATTACCGATGGAAGGTGTACACGTAAAACCGCTCTAATCCGGCTAAAACGTCGATATATGCAATAAAAACCGAACTTCTCCCCTTTTCAATATCTTACTCAGTATTTTAAAGAGAAACAAATGGTTGATTGAAAATAAAGTATTTAAGGTTAATTTCTAATCAATTATGTGTTTGCATCATTTTTATCGTATATATAATAAATACCCATAGACTGAAAATTCAAAAAAACGTGGAAAAACGGCTAAATATTGCCTAATTCGATGATATTTTGTTTAAATCACATAAAGGAAAAGGAGATAATAAACGTCAAAATCTTGCTAAATTCGATGTTTTTTCGTACGAAACAAAATGCAAGAAAACTTGCTTAATATGTGTTACGAACCCGGATCCAGCGTCCGTGCCGGGAGCAGTGACAAACACGCCATCTGTGGGTCAGCTCCCGAAACCCCCGCCAAACGAACGACGACACCTAGTGAGGACAGCGTGTACTGGCCTCGAGGACCAGTTTCCAGTCTGGTTCAGCGCTCAACACCGCCGCTCCTGACCTCTGGTGAGGTGGTACTCCGACGACAGCGCCATCTAGGGAGTGGATATGTCGGGCGTTTGTATCTGAGCCTGTGAGTGTGGTGTATTAGTGTCCCGGTTATTAATGACGTGTCTGCTTACAGAGCCGACCTGGGACCACTGTGTTGAAGGTGGAGTCAGTCTACCCGAGGCAGCCAGTCTCCATACAGTGAAGTTTGCTGCAGCTGTCGTGACGTCGTCCCCCCGGAAGAGCACTGTGGTGTGTTAAGCCTGCCAGTGGAGTGGCAGTGGAAGGATTTACCCGGGACCGACGGTTGGAGACGATAATCCACTGGGGTATTGAGGACAGGAGGGTGATTGGTGATATCACACGAGACTCCTGTCTAGGGCGTACCCCTTATATCGTTCGTGGAGTGGCCGTACCAGCCTTGGTGGCTCTGTACCTGCCAGCAGACCTGCTGGACGTGTGGTTGACGGCCTCCACGACGGTGCCCCCAGTGGACCTGTGTTGTGGCTGACCTGTGGCCAGGGTAGACTCGGCGTTCTCAGAGGACACGTCTCAAGGCCACGAAGGAAGCACCAAGGAATCGGCACCGAAAGTGGTGTGGCACCAGAGTCTTCAGCAGAAGACTACAGTGAATAATCCCCTTGCATAGCATTAATACCCCTCCCCCTGTGTACTCCTTTTATATAATATTTATTTATTGGTGGTGGTCAATATATTATATTAAGTTCTTAGCTTTCTTTCCCTACTCCCTTTAAGTTACTTGCGTCACGGATCGCATCCCTTGATAGCCTCTACTGGCTTGGGGCCGGATATATATCTTCCTCTAACTACATCAGAGTAAGAACCCCGTTGCGTCCCGAGAGGGCCGTAACAATATGCAATATTATGCGAATTTCTGAGATTTGAAGGCCAAATCACGCATCGTGATACTACATGAAATAGTATCGAAATATTGGTAAAAATGAATATATTTACTTAATATCAAACAACATGAAAAACGTGAAAAAAGTCATTATTTTACCATATTTGAAGATTTTACCTTCAAATCATAGAGCGAGGTTTCGTATTATTTAGATCCAAGAAAAGACATATGACAATGTTATTTCCAATACAAATGATAAAAAACAATGTGTTTTCATTAGAAATAACTAAAATGTTCTTGATCTTCCGTTTATTTTACCGATGGAAGAGGTACACGCAAAACCGCTCTAATCCGGCTGAAACGTCGATATATGCAATAAAAACCGAACTTCTCCCCTTTTCAATATTCTACTCAGTATTTTAACGAGAAACAAATAGATGATTGAAAATAAAGTATTTAAGGTTAATTTGTAATCAATTATGTGTTTGCATCATTTTTATCGTATATTTAATGAATTAATAACAATAAACTGAAAATTCACAAAAACGTGGAAAAACGGCAAAAAATTGCCTAATTCGATGATATTTTGTTTAAATCTCATTGCGGAAAAGGGGATGATAAACGTCAAAATATTGCTAAATTCGATGATTTTTTGTACGAAACAAAATGCAAGAAAACTTGCTAAAAATGCAATATTATGCGACATTCTGAGATTTGAAGGCCAAATCACATATTGTGATACTACATGAAATAGTATCGAAATATTGGTAAAAATGAATATATTTACGTAATATCAAACTACATGATTGACGTGAAAAAGTCACTATTTTACCATATTTGAGGATTTTAACTTCAAATCATTGAGCGAGGTTTCGTATTATTTAGATCCAAGAAGACATGACATTGTTGTTTCCAATACAAATGATAAAAAACAATGTTGTTTCCTTAGAATTAACTAAAATGTTTTTGATTTTCCGTTTATTTTACCGATGGAAGATCTAAATAATACGAAACCCCGCTTTATGATTCGAAGTTAAAATCCTCAAATTTGGTATAATAGTGACTTTTTTTACGTTTTTCATATAATTTGATATTACGTAAATATATTCGTTTTTACCAATATTTCGATACTATTTCAAATAGTATCACGATAAGTGATTTGGCCTTCAAATCTCAGAATTTCGCATAATATTGCATTTTAAGCAAGTTTCCTTGCATTTTGTTTCGTACGAAAAATCATCGAATTTAGCAAGATTTTCACGTTTATCATCTCCTTTTCCTTTACGTGATTTAAGCAAAATATCATCGAATTTGGCAAGATTTTACCGTTTTTCAACGTTTATATGAAATTTTCCGTTTATTGTTATTAATTCAATAAATATACGACAAAAATGATGCAAACACATAATTGATCACAAATTAACTTTAAATACTTCATTTTCAATCAACTATTTGTTTCTCACTAAAATACTGAGTAAGATATTGAAAAGGGGAGAAGTTATTTTTATTGCATATATCGACGTTTCAGCCGGATTAGAGCGGTTTTACGTGTACATCTTCCATCGGTAATTTTATATCTAATCAATTATGTGTTTTCATCATTTTTATCGTATATTTAATGAATTAATATCAATAAACGGAAAATTCACAAAAACGTGAAAAAACAGCAAAATATTGCCTAATTCAATGATATTTTGTTTAAATCACATAAAGGAAAAGGGGATGATGAACGTCAAAATATTGCGAAATTCGATGATTTTTAGTACAAAACAAAATGCAAGAAACTTGCTTAAAAATGCAAAATTTGCGAAATTCTGAGATATGAAGGCCAAATCACTCACCATGAGAAAACATGAAGTAGTATCGAAATATTGATAAAAACGAATATATTTACGTAAAATCACACTACATAAAAAACGTGAAAAAAGTCACTATTTTACCATATTTGAGGATTTTAACTTCAAATCATAGAGCGAGGTTTCGTATTATTTAGATCCAAGAAAAGACATATGACAATGTTGTTTCCAATACAAATGATAAAAATCAATGTGTTTTCATTAGAATTAATTAAAATGTTCCTGATATTCCGTTTATATTACCGATGGAAGATGTATACGTAAAACCGCTCTAACCCGGCTGAAACGTCGACATATGCAATAAAAACAGAACTCCCCTTTTCAATATCTTACTCAGTATTTTAACGAGAAACAAACAGTTGATTGAAAATGAGGTATTTAAGGTTAATTTCTTATCTATTATGTGTTTGCATCATTTTTATCGTATATTTAATGAATTAAACTAAACCCTACCTGAAAACTGCAGGTAGAGTTTGGGCAAAATGTGGCCTATTGCCGCTCTCCCTAATTGGCCTATTTTCGGTATAAAAATTCGTAATTTCAAACTGCGAATACGTGCAGAGAGCCAGAATTTGGCTCCAAAATATGGCTCAAGCGTTGAATTTGGGATGTTTGGGATATTTTGAAAACTGCAGGGAGGGTTTGGGCAAAATGTGATCCATCGCTGCTTTCAGTAATTGGCATTTTTTCGGTATAAAAGTCGTAATTTCAAACTGCGAATACATGCAGAGAACCAGAATTTGGCTACAAAATATAACTCAAGCGTCGAATTTGGGATGTTTGCTATATTTTGAAAACTGCAGGGAGGGTTTGGGCCTAATGTGATCCATCGCCGCTTCCCGTAATTGACATATTTTCAGTATAAAAAGTCATAATTTCCAACTGCGAATACGTGCTGAGAGCCAGAATTTGGCTATAATGAATGGCTCAAGGGTCGAATTTGGGATGTTTGGGATATTTGAAAACTGCAAGCGGGGTTTGGGCAAAATTTGACGCATCGTTGCTTTCAGTAATTGGCATATTTTCCGTATAAAAAGTCGTAATTTCAAACTGCAAATACGTGCAGAGAGCCAGAATTTGGCTCCGAAATAACGCTCCAGGGTAGAATTTGGGATGTTTGGTATATTTTGAAAGCTGCAGGGTGGTTTGGGCAAAATGTGACCCATCGCCGCTCTCAGTAATTGGCATATTTACGGTATAAAATGACGTAATTTCAAAGTGCGAATACGTGCAGAAAGCTAGAATTTGGCTCCAAAATATGGCTCAAAGGTCGAATTTGGATGTTTGGGATATTTTGCAAACTGCAGGGGGGTTTGGGCAAAACGTGACCCATCGTTTCTTTCAGTAATTGGCATATTTTCAAGCGTCAAGTTTGGAATGATTGGGATAAAAAGTCGTAATTTCAAACAGCGAATACGTGCAGAGAGCCAGAATTTGGCTCCAAAAACGTTCTCATGGGTCGAATTTGAGATGTTTGGGATATTTTGAAAACTGCAAGGAGGGGGTTTCGGCTAAATGTGACCTATCGCCGCTCTCAGAAATTGGCATATTTTCGGTATAAAATGTCGTAATTTCAAAATGCGAATATGTGCAGAGAGCCACAATTTGGCTCCAAAAGTTGGCTCAAGGGTCGAATTTGGTATGTTTGGGAAATTTTGAAAACTGCAGGGAGGGTTTGGGCAAAATGTGATCCATCGCCGCTCTCAGTAAATGGCATATTTTCGGTATAAAAGACGTAATTCCAAACGGCGAGTACGTGCAGAGTGGCCGAATTTGGTTACAAAATATGGCACAAGGGTCGAATTTGGGATGTTTGAGATAATTTGGAAACTGCAGAGAGGGTTTCGGCAAAATGTGATCCATCGCCGTTTTCAGTAATTGGCTTATTTTCGGTATAAAAAGTCGTAATTTCAAACTGCGAATACGCGCAGAAAGCTAGAATTTGGCTCCAAAATATGGCTCAAAGGTCGAATTAGGGATGTTTGGGATATTTTGCAAATTGCAGAGGGGTATAGGCAAAATGTGACCCATCGCTTCTTTCAGTAATTGGCATATTTTCAAGCGTCAAATTTGGGATGTTTGGGATTAAAATTCGTAATTTCAAACTACGAATACGTGCAGAGAGCCAGAATTTGGCTCCAAAAACATTCTCAACGGTCGAATTTGGGGTGTTTGGGATATTTTGAAAACTGCAAGGAGGGGGTTTCGGCTAAATGTGACCTATCGCCGATCTCAGTAATTGGCATATTTTAGGTATAAAATGACGTAATTTCAAACTGCGAATATGTGCAGAGAGCCACAATTTGGCTTCAAAATTTCGCTCAAGGGTCGAATTTGCGATGTTTGGGATATTTTGAAAACTGCAGGTGGGTTTGGGCAAAATATGACCCATCGCTGCTCTCAGTAATTGGCATATTTTCGGTATAAAATGTCGTAATTTCAAACTGCGAATACGTGCAGAGAGCCAGAATTTGGCTCCAAAATAAGGCTCCAGGGTCGAATTTGGGATGTTTGGGATATTTTTAAAACTGCAGGGAGGGTTTGGGCCTAATGTGATCCATCGCCGCTTCCCGTAATTGACATATTTTCAGTATAAAAAGTCATAATTTCCAACTGCGAATACGTGCTGAGAGCCAGAATTTGGCTATAATGTATGGCTCAAGGGTCGAATTTGGGATGTTTGGGATATTTGAAAACTGCAAGCGGGGTTTGGGCAAAATTTGACGCATCGTTGCTTTCAGTAATTGGCATATTTTCCGTATAAAAAGTCGTAATTTCAAACTGCAAATACGTGCAGAGAGCCAGAATTTGGCTCCAAAATAACGCTCCAGGGTAGAATTTGGGATGTTTGGTATATTTTGAAAACTGCAGGGGGGTTTGGGCAAAATGTGACCCATCGCCGCTCTCAGTAATTGGCATATTTACGGTATAAAATGACGTAATTTCAAAGTGCGAATACGTGCAGAAAGCTAGAATTTGGCTCCAAAATATGGCTCAAAGATCGAATTTGGATGTTTGGGATATTTTGCAAACTGCAGGGGGGTTTGGGCAAAACGTGACCCATCGTTTCTTTCAGTAATTGGCATATTTTCAAGCGTCAAGTTTGGGATGATTGGGATAAAAAGTCGTAATTTCAAACAGCGAATACGTGCAGAGAGCCAGAATTTGGCTCCAAAAACATTCTCATGGGTCGAATTTGAGATGTTTGGGATATTTTGAAAACTGCATGGAGGGGGTTTCGGCTAAATGTGACCTATCGCCGCTCTCAGAAATTGGCATATTTTCGGTATAAAATGTCGTAATTTCAAAATGCGAATATGTGCAGAGAGCCACAATGTGGCTCCAAAAGTTGGCTCAAGGGTCGAATTTGGTATGTTTGGGAAATTTTGAAAAATGCACGGAGGGTTTGGGCAAAATGTGATCCATCGCCTCTCAAAGTAATTAGCATATTTTCGGTATAAAAATACCTAATTTAAAACTGCGAATACGTGCAGAGTGCCAAAATTTGGGATGTTTGGGATATTTTGAAAATTGCAGGCGGGGGTTTAGGTAAAATGTGACCTATCGCGGCTCTCAGTAATTGACATATTTTCGGCAAAAAATGTCGTAATTTCAAACTGCGAATAGGTGCAGAGAGCCAGAATTTGGCTCCAAAATATGGCTCAAGGGTTGTATTTGGGATGTTTGGGATATTTTGAAAACTAAATGGTGGGTTTGAGCAAAATGTGATCTATCGCTGCTTTCAGTAATTGGCATTTTTTCGGGATAAAAAGTCGTTATTTCAAGCTGTGAATACGAGCAGAAAGCCCGAATTTAGAAAATATGGCTCAAGTGTCGAATTTGGGATGCTTTGGATATTTTGAAAACTGCACGGAGGGTTTGGGCAAAATGTGATCCATCGCTGCTTTAAATAATTGATATATTTTCGGTATAAAAATTCCTAATTTAAAACTGCGAATACGTGCAGAGAGCCAGAACTTCGCTCCAAAATATGCCGCAAGGGTGGAATTTGGAATGTTTGCGATATTTTTAAAACTGCAAAAAGGGGTTTGGGCAAAATGTGATCCATTGCTGCTCTCCGTAATTGGCATATTTTCGGTATAAAAATTCGTAGCTTCAAACTGCAAATACGTGCAGAGAGTCAGAATTTAGCTCCAAAATATGGCTCAAGCGTTGAATTTGGTATGTTTAGTATATTTTGAAAATTGCAGGGAGGGTTTGTGCAGAATGTGATCCATCGCAGCTTTCAGTAATTGGCATATTTTCGGTATAAAAAGTCGTAATTTCTAACTGCGAATAGGTGCAGAGAGCCACATTTTGGCTCCAAAATATGGCTCAAGCGTCGAATTGAGGATGTTTGAGATATTTTGAAAACTGCACAGAGGGTTTGGGCAAAATGTGACCCATCGCCGCTTTCAGTAACTGGCATATTTTCGGTTTAAAAAGTTGTAATTTCAAAATGCGAATACGTGCAGAGAGCCAGAATTTGGCTCCAAAATATGGCTCAAGGGTCGAATTTGGGATGCTTGGGATATTATGAAAACTGACTGGTGGGTTTGATCAAAATGTGAGCTAACGCCGCTTTCAGTAATGGACATATTTTCGGTATAAAAAGTCGTTATTTCAAACTGCGAAAACGTGCAGAAAGCCAGATTTTGGCTAGAAAATATGGTTCAAGGGTCTTATTTGGGAAGTTTTTCGATATTTTGAACACTGCACGGAGGGTTTGGGCAGAATGTGATCCATCGCCGCTCTAAGGAATTGGTATATTTTCGGTTTAAAAATTTGTAATTTCAAACTGCGAATACGTGCAGAGAGCCTGAATTTCGCTCCAAAATATGCCACAAGGGTGGAATTTGGGTTGTTTGCGACAGTTTGAAAACTGCAGGGGAAGGTTTTGGTAAAATGTGACCCATCACTGCTCTCAGTAATTGGCATATTTTCGGTATAAAAAGACGTAATTTCAAACTGCGAATACGTGCAGAAAGCCTGAATTTGGCTCCAAAATATGGCTCAAGCTTCGAATTTGGGATGTTTGAGATATTTTGAAAACTGCAGGGGGGTGGGGGGTTTGGGCAAAATGTGACCTATCGCCGCTCTCAGTAATTGACATATTTTCGGTATAAAGATTCGTAATTTCAAACTGCGAATATGTGCAGAGAGCCAGAATTTGGCTCCAAAATAAGGCTCCAGGGTCGAATTTGGGATGTTTGGGATATTTTGAAAACTGGAGGGAGGGTTTGGGCAAAATGTGATCTATCGCCGCTCTCCGTAATTGGCATATTTTCGGTATAAAAATTCGAAATTTCAAGCTGCGAATATTGGCAGAGAGCCACAATTTGGCTCCAAAATTTGGCTCAAGCGTCGAATTTGGGATGTTTGAGATGTTTTGAAAACTGCAGGGGGCTTAAGGCTTAAGAGCCTTAAGCTTAAGAGCTTAAGGCTTTTACGTGTACATCTTCCATTACCAATGGAAGATGTACACGTAAAACCGCTCTAATCCGGCTGAAACGTCGATATATATGCAATAAAAAAAGAACTTCTCCCCTTTTCAATATCGTACTCAGTATTTTAACTAGAAACAACATACTCAGTATTTTAACTAGAAACAAATAGTTGATTGAAAATAAAGTATTTAAGGTTAATTTCTAACCAATAATGTATTTGCATCATTTTTGTCGTATATATAAAGAATTAATACAATAAACTGAAAATTCACAACAAACTGGAAAAACGGCAAAATATTGCATAATTCGATGATATTTTGTGTAAATCATATAAAGAAAAAGGCGGACGATAAACGTCAAAATATTGCTAAATTCGGTGATTTTGAGTAAAAAAGAAAATGCAAGAAAACTTACCTAAAAATGCAATATTATGCGAAATTCTGAGATTTGAAAGCCAAATCACATATCGTGAGAAAACGTGAAGTAGTATCGAAATCATGGTACAAACGAATATATTTACGTAAACTCAATAAAAATATTCTGCACGTATTCGCAGTTTGAAATTACATTTTATACCGAAAATATGCCAATTACTGAGTGTGGCGATGGATCACATTTTGCCCAGGCCCTCCCTGCAGTTTTCAAATTATCCCAAGCATCCCAAATTCTACCCTTGAGCCATATTTTGGAGTCACATTCTGGCTCTCTGCTCGTATTCGCTGT
This sequence comes from Procambarus clarkii, assembly GCF_040958095.1. Classification (NCBI taxonomy): domain Eukaryota; kingdom Metazoa; phylum Arthropoda; class Malacostraca; order Decapoda; family Cambaridae; genus Procambarus; species Procambarus clarkii. The sequence goes on from NC_091155.1 coordinate 56,877,992, forward strand.
TTGAAATTATGAATTTTTATACCGAAAATATGTCAATTACTGAGGGCAGCGATAGGTCACATTTTGCCCAAACCCCCTTTGCACTTTTCAAAATATCCCAAACATCCCATGTTCGACGCTTGAACCATATTTTGGAGCCAAATTCTGGCTCTCTGCACGTATTCGCAGTTTGAAATTACATCATTTTATAACGAAAACATGCCAATTACTTAGCGCAGCGATAGGTCACATTTTGCCCAAACCCCCCTGCAGTTTTCAAAACATCTCAAACATCCCAAATTCGACGCTTGAGCCAAATTTTGGAGCCAAATTGTGGCTCTCTGCCAATATTCGCAGCTTGAAATTTCGAATTTTTATACCGAAAATATGCCAATTACGAAGAGCGGCGATGGATCACATTTTGCCCAAACCCTCCCTCCAGTTTTCAAAATATCCCAAACATCCCAAATTCGACCCTGGAGCCTTATTTTGGAGCCAAATTCTGGCTCTCTGCACATATTCGCAGTTTGAAATTACGAATCTTTATACTGAAAATATGTCAATTACTGAGAGCGGCGATAGGTCACATTTTGCCCAAACCCCCCACCCCCCTGCAGTTTTCAAAATATCCCAAACATCCCAAATTCGAAGCTTGAGCCATATTTTGGAGCCAAATTCTGGCTTTCTGCACGTATTCGCTGTTTGAAATTACGTCTTTTTATACCGAAAATATGCCAATTATTGAGAGCAGCGATGGGTCACATTTTGCCAAAACCCCCCCCTGCAGTTTTCAAAAGGTCGCAAACAACCCAAATTCCACCCTTGTGGCATATTTTGGAGCGACATTCAGGCTCTCTGCACGTATTCGCAGTTTGAAATTACGAATTTTTATACCGAAAATATACCAAGTACTTAGAGCGGCGATGGATCACATTCTGCCCAAACCCTCCGTGCAGTTTTCAAAACATCGAAAACATCCAAAATTAGACCCTTGAACCATATTTTCTAGCCAAATTCTGGCTTTCTGCACGTGTTCGCAGTTTGAAATAACGACATTTTTACCGAAAATATGTCTATTACTGAAAGCGGCGATAGCTCACATTTTGCCCAAACCCACCAGTCAGTTTTCATAATATCCCAAGCATCCCAAATTCGACCCATGAGCCATATTTTGGAGCCAAATTCTGGCTCTCTGCACGTATTCGCATTTTGAAATTACAACTTTTTAAACCGAAAATATGTCAGTTACTGAAAGCGGCGATGGGTAACATTTTGCCCAAACCCTCTATGCAGTTTTCAAAATATCTCAAACATCCCCAATTCGACGCTTGAGCCATATTTTGGAGCCAAATTCTGGCTCTCTGCGCCTATTCGCAGTTTGAAATTACGAATTTTTATACCGAAAATATGCCAATTACTTAGAGCGGCGATGGATCACATTCTGCACAAACCTTCCCTGCAGTTTTCAAAATATCCCACACATCCCAAATTAAACGGTTGAGCCATATTTTGGAGCTAAATTCTGGCTCTCTGCACGTATTTGCAGTTTGAAGCTACGAATTTTTATACCGAAAATATGCCAATTACGGAGAGCAGCAATGGATCACATTTTGCCCAAACCCCTTTTTGCTGTTTTCAAAATATCGCAAACATCCCAAATTCCACCCTTGCGGCTTATTTTGGAGCGAAGTTCTGGCTCTCTGCACGTATTCTCAGTTTTAAATTAGGAATTTTTATACCGAAAATATACCAATTACTTAGAGCAGCGATGGATTACATTTTGCACAAACCCTCCGTGCAGTTTTCAAAATAACCCAAACATCCCAAATACGACCCTTGAGCCATATTTTGGAGCCAAATTCTGGCTCTCTGCACCTATTCCCAGTTTGAAATTACGACATTTTATACCGAAAATATGTCAATTACTGAGAGCAGCGATTGGTCACATTTTACCTAAACCCCCCCTGCAGTTTTCAAAATATCCCAAACATCCCAAATTTTGGCTCTCTGCACGTATTCGCAGTTTTAAATTAGGTAATTTTATACCGAAAATATGCTAATTACTTTGAGAGGCGATGGAGCACATTTTGCCCAAACCCTCCGTGCAGTTTTCAAAATATCCCAAACTTCCCAAATTCGACCCTGGAGCCTTATTTTGGAGCCAAGTTCTTGCTTTCTTCACGTATTCGCAGTTTGAAATAACGACTTTTTATACCGAAAATATGTCAATTACTGAAAGCTGCAATGGGTCACATTCTGCTCAAACCCCCTTGCAGTTTTCAAAATATCCCAAACATACCAAATTCGACCCTTGAGCCAATTTTTGGAGCCAAATTGTGGCTCTCTGCACATATTCGCATTTTGAAATTACGACTTTTTATACCGAAAATATGCCAATTACTGAGAGGGGCGGTAGGTCACATTTAGCCGAACCCCCCTCCTTGCAGTTTTCAAAATATCCCAAACATCCCAAATTCGACCCTTGAGAATGTTTTTGGAGCCAAATTCTGGCTCTCTGCACGTATTTGCTGTTTGAAATTACGACTTTTTATCCCAAACATCCCAAACTTGACGCTTGAAAATATGCCAATTACTGAAAGATGCGATGGGTCACGTTTTGCCCAAACCCCCCTGCAGTTTGCAAAATATCCCAAACATCCAAATTCGACCTTTGAGCCATATTTTGGAGCCAAATTCTAGCTTTCTGCACGTATTCGCAGTTTGAAATTACGACATTTTATACCGAAAATATGCCAATTACTAAGTGCAGCGATGGATCACATTTTGCCCAGGCCTTCCCTGCACTATGCAAAATATCCCAAACATCCCATATTCGACCCATGAGCTATATTTTGGAGCCAAATTCTGGCTCTCTGCACGTATTCGCATTTTGAAATTATGACTTTTTATACCGAAAATATGCCAATTACTGAGAGCAGCGATAGGTCACATTTAGCCGAAACCCCCTCCTTGCAGTTTTCAAAACTTCCCAAACATCCCAAATTCGATCCTTGAGAATGTTTTTGGAGCCAAATTTTGGCTCTCTGCACGTATTCGCTGTTTGAAATTACGATTTTTTATCCCAAACGTCCAAAACTTGACGCTTGAAAATATGCCAATTACTGAAAGAAACGATGGGTCACGTTTTGCCCAAACCCCCCTGCAGTTTGCAAAATATCCCAAACATCCAAATTCGACCTTTGAGCCATATTTTGGTGCCAAATTCTAGCTTTCTGCACGTATTCGCCCTTTGAAATTACGTCATTTTATACCGAAAATATGCCAATTACTGAGAGCGGCGATGGGTCACATTTTGCCCAAACCCCCCTGCAGTTTTCAAAATATACCAAACATCCCAAATTCGACCCGGGAGCGTTATTTTGGGGCCAAATTCTGGCTCTCTGCACGTATTTGCAGTTTGAAATTACGACTTTTTATACGGAAAATATGTCAATTACTGAAAGCAGCGATGCGTCACATTTTGCCCAAACCCCGCTTGCAGTTTTCAAATATCCCAAACATCCCAAATTCGAATCTTGAGCCATACTTTATAGCCAAATTCTAGCTCTCTGCACGTATTCGCAGTTTGAAATTATGACTTTTTATACTGAAAATATGTCAATTACGGAAAGCGGCGATGGATCACATTAGGCCCAAACCCTCCCTGCAGTTTTAAAAATATCCCAAACATCCCAAATTCGACCCTGGAGCCTTATTTTGGAGCCAAATTCTGGCTCTCTTCACGTATTCGCAGTTTGAAATTACGACATTTTATACCGAAAATATGCCAATTACTGAGAGCAGCGATGGGTCACATTTTGCCCAAACCCACCTGCAGTTTTCAAAATATCCCAAACATCGCAAATTTGACCCTTGAGCGAAATTTTGGAGCGAGGCTGAAGAGAGTGAAGCAGAGGCTTAAGAGAGGGATGCAGAGGCACAAGAAAATGATGAAGAGGCTCAAGAGAGTGCTGCTGAGGCTCAAGAGAGGGATGCTGAGGCTCCAGAGAGTGATGCAGAGGCTCCAGAGAGTGATGCAGAGGCTGAAGTGAGAGATGCAGAGGCTTAAGAGAGTGACACAGAGGCTCAAGAGTGATGCAGAGGCTCAAGAGAATGATGTAGAGGCTTAAGAGAGGGATGCAGAGGCTCAAGAGAATGATGCAGAGGCTCATGAGAGTGATGCAAACGATCAAGATAGGAATGCAGAGGCTTAAGAGAGTGATGCAGAGGCTCAAGAGTCGGATGTAGAGGCTCAAGAGAGTAAGGCAGAAGCTCAAGAGAGTGATGCAGAGGCTTAAGAAAGTGATGCACAGGCTGAAGAGAGTGATGCAGAGGCTCAAAAGAGTGATAAACATCCCAAATTCGACGCTTGAGTCATAATTTGGAGCAAAATTCGGGCTCTCTGCACGTATTAGCAGTTTGAAATTATGACATTTTATACCGAAAATATGCCAATTACTGAGTGCACCGATGGATCACATTTTGCCCAAGCCATCCCCGCTGTTTTCAAAATATCCCAAACATCCCAAGTTTGACCCTTGAGCCATATTTTGGAGCCAAGTTTTGGCTTTCTGCATGTATTCGTTGTTTGAAATTACGACTTTTTATACCGAAAATATGCCAATTACTGAAAGCAGCGATGGATCACATTTTGACGAAACCCTCTCTGCAGTTATCAAATTATCCCAAACATCCCAAATTCGACCCTTAAGTCATGTTTTGGAGCCAAATTCTGGCTCTCTGCACGTATTCGCAGTTTGAATTTACGACTTTTTATACTGAAAATATGCCAATTACTGAGAGCGGTGATGGATAAAGTTTTGCCCCCAACCTTCCTTGCAATTTTCAAAATATCCGAAACATCCTAAATTTGAACCTTGAGAATTATTTTGGAGCTAAATTCTGGCTCTTTGCACGTATTCGCAGTTTGAAATTACGACTCTTTATCCCAAACTTCCCAAATTTGACCCTTGAAAATAAGCCAATTACTGAAAGCAGCGATGGGTCACATTTTGCCCAAACCCCCCGGCAGTTTGCAAAATATCCCAAACATCCCAAATACTACGCTTGAGCCATATTTTGAAGCCAAATTCGGGCTCTCTGCACGTATTCACTGTTTGAAATTTCGACTTTTTATACCGAAAATATGCCAATTACTGAGAGCGGTGATGGGTCACATTTTGTCCAACCCCCCCCCCCCCCCCCCACCTGCAAGTTTAAGGTTAATTTCTAATCAACTTTGTGTTTGCATTATTTTTATTATTTATTTGATATTTTAATATTTATTGATATTTAATATTTATTTGATATTTAAGCAAGAAAACTTGCTTAAAATGCAAAATTTGCGAAATTCTAAGATTTGAAGGCCAGATCACATATCGTGAGAAAACATGAAGTAGTATCGAAATATTGGTAAAAACGAATATATATACGTAAAATCACACTAAATGAATACCGTGAAAAAAGTCACTATAATACCATATTTGAGGAATTTAACTTCAAATCATAGAGCGAGTGTTCGTATTATTTAGATCCAAGAAAGACATATGACCATGTGATACTACATGAAATAGTATCGAAATATTGGTAAAAATGAATCTATTTACGTAATATCAAACTACATGAAAAACGTGAAAAAAGTCATTATTATACCAAATTTGAGGATTTTCACTTCGAATCATAGAGCGACGTTTCGTATTTTTTAGACCCTAGAAAAGACGTATAAAGATGTTGCTTCCAATACAAATGATAAAAATCAATGTGTTTTCATTAAAATTAACTAAAATGTTCCTGATTTTCGGTTTATATTAACGATGGAAGATGTACACGTAAAACCGTTCTACTCCGGCTGAAACGTCGATATATGCAATAAAAACAGATCTTCTCCATTTTTCAATATCTTACTCAGTATTTTAAGGAGAAACAAATAGATGATTGAAAATGAAGTATTTAAGGTTATTTTCATATCAATTATGTGTTTGCATCATTTTTATCGTATATTTAATGAATTAATAACAATAAACGGAAAATTCACAAAAACGTGGAAAAACGGCCTAATTCGATGATATTTTGTTTAAATCACATACAGGAAAAGGGGATGATAAAGGTCAAAATATTGATAAATTCGATGATTTTTTGTACAAACAAAATGCAAGAAAACTTGCTTAAAATGCAAAATTTGCGAAATTCTAAGATTTGAAGGGCAAATCACATATCGTGAGAAAACATGTAGTATCGAAATATTGGTAAAAACGAATATATATACGTAAAATCACACTAAATGAATAACGTGAAAAAAGTCACTATATAACCATATTTGAGGATTTTAACTTCAAATCATAGAGCGAGGTTTCGTATTATTTAGATCCAAGAAAAGACATATGACAATGTTGTTTCAAATACAAATGATAAAAATCAATGTGTTTTCATTAGAATTAACTAAAATGTTCTTGATTTTCCATTTATATTACCGATGGAAGATGTACACGTAAAACCGTTCTAATCCGGCTGAAACGTCGATATATGAAATAAAAACAGAACTTCTCCCCTTTTCAATATCTTACTCAGTATTTTAACGAGAAATAAATAGTTGATTGAAAATGAAGTGTTTAAGGTTAATTTCTAATCAATTATGTGTTTGCATTATTTTTATCGTATATTTAATGAATTAATAGCAATAAACTGAAAATTCACAAAAACGTGGAAAAACCGCAAAATATTGCCTAATTCGATGATATTTTGTTTATATCACATAAAGGAAAAGGGGATGATAAACGTTAAAATATTGCTGAAGTCGATGATTTTAAGTACGAAACAAAATGCAAGAAAACTTGCTTAAAATGCAATATTATTCGAAAATCTGAGATTTGAAGGCCAAATCACATATCGTGATACTACATGAAATAGTATCGAAATATTGGTAAAAATGAATATATTTCCGTAATATCAAACTACATGAAAAACGTGAAAAAAGTCATTATTATACCAAATTTGAGGATTTTAACTTCGAATCATAGAGCGACGTTTCGTATTTTTTAGACCCTAGAAAAGACGTATAAAGATGTTGCTTCCAATACAAATGATAAAAATTAATGTGTTTTCATTAAAATCAACTAAAATGTTCCTGATTTTCGGTTTATATTACCGATGGAAGATGTACACGTAAAACCGTTCTAATCCGGCTGAAACGTCGATATATGCAATAAAAACAGAACTTCTCCCCTTTTCAATAACTTACTCAATATTTTAACGAGAAACAAATAGATGATTGAAAATAAAGTATTTAAGGTTATTTTCTGAATTATTATGTGTTTGCATCATTTTAATCGTATATTTAATGAAATAATAGCAATAAACTGAAAATTCACAAAAACGTGGAAAAACTGCAAAATATTGCCTAATTCGATGATATTTTGTTTAAATCACATAAAGGAAAAGGGGATGATAAAGGTCAAAATATTGCTAAATTCGATGATTTTTAGTACAAAACAAAATGCAAGAAAACTTGCTTATAAATGCAAAATTTGCGAAATTCTGTGATTTGAAGGCCAAATCACATATCGTGAGAAAACATGAAGTAGTATCGAAATATTGGTAGAAACGAATATATATACGTAAAATATCACTACATGAATAACGTGAAAAAAGTCACTATATTACCATATTTGAGGATTTTAACTTCAAATCAAAGAGCGAGTTTTCGTATTATTTAGATCCAAGAAAAGACATATGACAATGTTGTTTCAAATACAAATAATAAAAATCAATGTGTTTTCATTAGAATTAACTAAAATGTTCCTAATTTTCCGTTTATATTACCGATGGAAGATGTACACGTAAATCCGCTCTAATCCGGCTGAAACGTCGATATATGCAATAAAAACAGAACGTCTCCCCTTTTCAATATCTTACTCAGTATTTTAACGAGAAACAAATAGTTGATTGAAAATGAAGTGTTTAAGGTTAATTTCTAATCAATTATGTGTTTGCATTATTTTTATCGTATATTTAATGAATTAATAGCAATAAACTGAAAATTCACAAAAACGTGGAAAAACAGCAAAATATTGCCTAATTCGATGATATTTTGTTTATATCACATTAAGGAAAAGGGGATGATAAACGTTAAAATATTGCTGAATTCGATGATTTTTAGTACGAAACAAAATGCAAGAAAACTTGCTTAAAATGCAATATTATTCGAAAATCTGAGATTTGAAGGCCAAATTACATATCGTGATACTACATGAAATAGTATCGAAATATTGGTAAAAATGAATATATTTCCGTAATATCAAACTACATGAAAAACGTGAAAAAAGTCATTATTATACCAAATTTGAGGATTTTAACTTCGAATCATAGAGCGACGTTTCGTATTTTTTAGACCCTAGAAAAGACGTATAAAGATGTTGCTTCCAATACAAATGATAAAAATTAATGTGTTTTCATTAAAATCAACTAAAATGTTCCTGATTTTCGGTTTATATTACCGATGGAAGATGTACACGTAAAACCGTTCTAATCCGGCTGAAACGTCGATATATGCAATAAAAACAGAACTTCTCCCCTTTTCAATAACTTACTCAATATTTTAACGAGAAACAAATAGATGATTGAAAATGAAGTATTTAAGGTAATTTTCTGATCAATTATGTGTTTGCATCATTTTTATCGTATATTTAATGAAATAATAGCAATAAACTGAAAATTCACAAAAACGTGGAAAAACGGCAAAATATTGCCTAATTCGATGATATTTTGTTTAAATCACATAAAGGAAAAGGGGATGATAAAGGTCAAAATATTGCTAAATTCGATGATTTTTAGTACAAAACAAAAGGCAAGAAAACTTGCTTTTAAATGCAAAATTTGCGAAATTGAGATTTGAAGGCCAAATCACATATCGTGAGAAAACATGAAGTAGTATCGAAATATTGGTAGAAACGAATATATATACGTAAAATCACACTACATGAATAACGTGAAAAAAGTCACTATATTACCATATTTGAGGATTTTAACTTAAAATCATAGAGCGAGGTTTCGTATTATTTAGATCCAAGAAAAGACATATGACAATGTTGTTTCAAATACAAATAATAAAAATCAATGTGTTTTCATTAGAAATAACTAAAATGTTCCTGATTTTCCGTTTATATTACCGATGGAAGATGTACACGTAAATCCGCTCTAATCCGGCTGAAACGTCGATATATGCAATAAAAACAGAACTTCTCCCCTTTTCAATATCTTACTCAGTATTTTAACGAGAAACAAATAGTTGATTGAAAATGAAGTGTTTAAGGTTAATTTCTAATCAATTATGTGTTTGCATTATTTTATCGTATATTTAATGAATTAATAGCAATAAACTGAAAATTCACAAAAACGTGGAAAAACAGCAAAATATTGCCTAATTCGATGATATTTTGTTTATATCACATAAAGGAAAAGGGGATGAGGAACGTCAAAATATTGCTGATTTCGATGATTTTTAGTACGAAGCAAAATGCAAGAAAACTTGCTTAAAATGCAATATTATGCGAAAATCTGAGATTTGAAGGCCAAATCACATATCGTGATACTACATGAAATAGTATCGAAATATTGGTAAAAATGAATATATTTACGTAATATCAAACTACATGAAAAACGTGAAAAAAGTCATTATCATACCAAATTTGAGGATTTTAACTTCGAATCATAGAGCGACGTTTCGTATTTTTTAGACCCTAGAAAAGACATATAAAGATGCTGCTTCCAATACAAATGATAGAAATCAATGTGTTTTCATTACAATTAACTAAAATGTTCCTGATTTTCGGTTTATATTACCGATGGAAGATGTACACGAAAAACCGTTCTACTCCGGCTGAAACGTCGATATATGCATTTAAAACAGAACTTTTCCCTTTTAAATATCTTACTCAGTATTTTAACGAGAAACAAATAGATGATTGAAAAAGAAGTATTTAAGGTTATTTTCATATCAATTATGTGTTTGCATAATTTTTATCGTATATTTAATGAATTAATAACAATAAACTGAAAATTAAAGAAAACGTGCAAAAACGGCCTAATTCGATGATATTTTGTTTAAATCACATACAGGAAAAGGGGATGATAAAGGTCAAAATATTGATAAATTCGATGATTTTTAGTACAAACCAAAATGCAAGAAAACTTGCTTAAAATGCAAAATTTGCGAAATTCTAAGATTTGAAAGGTAAATCACATATCGTGAGAAAACATGAAGTAGTATTGAAATATTGGTAAAAACGAATATATATACGTAAAATCACACTACATGAATAACGTGAACAAAGTCACTATACTACCATATTTGAGGATTTTAACTTCAAATCATAGAGCGAGGTTTCGTATTATTTAGATCCTAGAAAAGACATATGACAATGTTGTTTCAAATACAAATGATAAAAATCAATGTGTTTTCATTAGAATTAACTAAAAGGTTCCTGATTTTCCGTTTATATTACCGATGGAAGATGTACACGTAAAACCGCTCTAATCCGGCTGAAACGTCGATATATGCAATAAAAACAGAACTTCTCCCCTTTTCAATAACTTACTCAATATTTTAACGAGAAACAAATAGATGATTGAAAATGAAGTATTTAAGGTTATTTTCTGATCAATTATGTGTTTGCATCATTTTTATCGTATATTTAATGAAATAATAGCAATAAACTGAAAATTCTCAAAAACGTGGAAAACGGCAAAATATTGCCTAATGCGATGATATTTTGTTTAAATCACATAAAGGAAAAGGGGATGATAAAGGTCAAAATATTGCTAAATTCGATGATTTTTAGTATAAAACAAAATGCAAGAAAACTTGCTTATAAATGCAAAATTTGCGAAATTCTGAGATTTGAAGGCCAAATCACATATCGTGAGAAAACATGAAGTAGTATCGAAATATTGGTAGAAACGAATATATATACGTAAAATCACACTACATGAATAACGTGAAAAAGTCACTATATTACCATATTTGAAGATTTTAACTTCAAATCATAGAGCGAGGTTTCGTATTATTTAGATCCAAGAAAAGACATATAACAATATTGTTTCAAATACAAATAATAAAAATCAATGTGTTTTATTAGAATTAACTAAAATGTTCCTGATTTTCCGTTTATATTACCGATGGAAGATGTACACGTAAAACCGCTCTAATCCGGCTGAAACGTCGATATATGCAATAAAAACAGAACTTCTCCCCTTTCCAATATCTTACTCAGTATTTTAACGAGAAACAAATAGTTGATTGAAAATGAAGTGCTTAAGGTTAATTTCTAATCAATTATGTGTTTGCATTATTTTTATCGTATATTTAATGAATTAATAGCAATAAACTGAAAATTCACAAAAACGTAAAAAAAACAGCAAAATATTGCCTAATTCGATGATATTTTGTTTATATCACGTAAAGGAAAAGGGGATGATGAATGTCAAAATATTGCTGAATTCGATGATTTTTAGTACGAAACAAAATGCAAGAAAACTTGCTTAAAATGCAATATTATGCGAAAATCAGAGATTTGAAGGCCAAATCACATACCGTGATACTACATGAAATAGTATCGAAATATTGGTAAAAATGAATATATTTCCGTAATATCAAACTACATGAAAACGTGAAAAAGTCATTATTATACCAAATTTGAGGATTTTAACTTCGAATCATAGAGCGATGTTTCGTATTTTTTAGACCCTAGAAAAGACGTATAAAGATGTTGCTTCCAATACAAATGATAAAAATTAATGTGTTTTCATTAAAATCAACTAAAATGTTCCTGATTTTCGGTTTATATTACCGATGGAAGATGTACACGTAAAACCGTTCTAATCCGGCTGAAACGTCGATATATGCAATAAAAACAGAACTTCTCCCCTTTTCAATAACTTACTCAATATTTTAACGAGAAACAAATAGATGATTGAAAATGAAGTATTTAAGGTTATTTTCTGAATTATTATGTGTTTGCATCATTTTAATCACTCTCTTGAGCCTCTGCATCCCTCTCTTAAGCCTCTGCATCACTCCCCTAAGCCTCTGCATCACTCTCTTCAGCCTCTGCATTTCTCTCTTGAGCCTATGCATCACTCTCTTGAGCTTCTGCATCACTCGCTTGAGCCTCTACATCCCTCTCTTGAGCCTCTGCATCACTCTCGTAAGCCTCTGCATTACTCTCTTGAGCCTCTGCATAACTCTCTTGAGACTCTGCGTCACTCTCTTGAGCATTTGCATCCCTCTCTTGAGCCTCTGCAACACTCTCATCAGCCTCTGCATCCCTCTCTGTATTTTTGAAAGAAACAACATACTCAGTATTTTAACTAGAAACAAATAGTTGATTGAAAATAAAGTATTTAAGGTTAATTTCTAACCAATAATGTATTTGCATCATTTTTGTCGTATATATAAAGAATTAATACAATAAACTGAAAATTCACAACAACCTGGAAAAACGGCAAAATATTGCATAATTCGATGATATTTTGTGTAAATCATATAAAGAAAAAGGCGGACGATAAACGTCAAAATATTGCTAAATTCGGTGATTTTGAGTAAAAAAGAAAATGCAAGAAAACTTACCTAAAAATGCAATATTATGCGAAATTCTGAGATTTGAAAGCCAAATCACATATCGTGAGAAAACGTGAAGTAGTATCGAAATCATGGTACAAACGAGTATATTTACGTAAACTCAATAAAAATATTCTGCACGTATTCGCAGTTTGAAATTACATTTTATACCGAAAATAACATTTATCACATTTTGCCCAGGCCCTCCCTGCAGTTTTCAAATTATCCCAAGCATCCCAAATTCGACCCTTGAGCCATATTTTGGAGTCACATTCTGGCTCTCTGCTCGTATTCGCTGTTTGAAATTATGAATTTTTATACCGAAAATATGTCAATTACTGAGGGCAGCGATAGGTCACATTTTGCCCAAACCCCCTTTGCACTTTTCAAAATATCCCAAACATCCCATGTTCGACGCTTGAACCATATTTTGAGCCAAAATTTGGGATGTTTGGGATATTTTGAAAACTGCAAAGGGGGTTTAGGTAAAATGTGACCAATCGCTGCTCTCAGTAATTGACATATTTTCGGTATAAAATGTCGTAATTTCAAACTGCGAAGAGGTGCAGAGAGCCAGAATTTGGCTCCAAAATATGGCTCAAGGGTCGTATTTGGGATGTTTGGGATATTTTGAAAACTGAATGTTGGATTTGAGCAAAATGTGATCTATCGCCGCTTTCAGTAATTGGCATGTTTTCGGGATAAAAAGTCGTTATTTCAAACTGTGAATACGTGCAGAAAGCCCGAATTTGGCTAGAAAATATGGCTCAAGTGTCGAATTTGGGATGTTTTGGATATTTTGAAAACTGCACGGAGGGTTTGGGCAAAATGTAATCCATCGCTGCTCTAAGTAATTGGTATATTTTCGGTATAAAAATTCCTAATTTAAAACTGCGAATACGTGCAGAGAGCCAGAACTTCGCTCCAAAATAAGCTGCAAGGGTGGAATTTGGGATGTTTGCGATATTTTGAAAACTGCAAAAAGGGGTTTGGGCAAAATGTGATCCATTGCTGCTCTCCGTAATTGGCATATTTTCGGTATAAAAATTCGTAGCTTCAAACTGCAAATACGTGCAGAGAGCCAGAATTTAGCTCCAAAATATGGCTCAACCGTTTAATTTGGGATGTGTGGGATATTTTGAAAACTGCAGGGAAGGTTTGTGCAGAATGTGATCCATCGCCGCTCTAAGTAATTGGCATATTTTCGGTATAAAAACTCGTAATTTCAAACTGCGAATAGGCGCAGAGAGCCAGAATTTGGCTCCAAAATATGGCTCAAGCTTCGAATTGGGGATGTTTGAGATATTTTGAAAACTGCATAGAGGGTTTGGGCAAAATGTTACCCATCGCCGCTTTCAGTAACTGGCATATTTTCGGTTTAAAAAGTTGTAATTTCAAAATGCGAATACGTGCAGAGAGCCAGAATTTGGCTCCAAAGTATGGCTCATGGGTCGAATTTGGGATGCTTGGGATATTATAAAAACTGACTGGTGGGTTTGGGCAAAATGTGAGCTATCGCCGCTTTCAGTAATAAACATATTTTCGGTAAAAATGTCGTTATTTCAAACTGCGAACACGTGCAGAAAGCCAGAATTTGGCTAGAAAATATGGTTCAAGGGTCTAATTTTGGATGTTTTCGATGTTTTGAAAACTGCACGGAGGGTTTGGGCAGAATGTGATCCATCGCCGCTCTAAGTACTTGGTATATTTTCGGTATAAAAATTCGTAATTTCAAACTGCGAATACGTGCAGAGAGCCTGAATGTCGCTCCAAAATATGCCACAAGGGTGGAATTTGGGTTGTTTGCGACCTTTTGAAAACTGCAGGGGGGGGTTTTGGCAAAATGTGACCCATCGCTGCTCTCAATAATTGGCATATTTTCGGTATAAAAAGACGTAATTTCAAACAGCGAATACGTGCAGAAAGCCAGAATTTGGCTCCAAAATATGGCTCAAGCTTCGAATTTGGGATGTTTGGGATATTTTGAAAACTGCAGGGGGGTGGGGGGTTTGGGCAAAATGTGACCTATCGCCGCTCTCAGTAATTGACATATTTTCGGTATAAAGATTCGTAATTTCAAACTGCGAATATGTGCAGAGAGCCAGAATTTGGCTCCAAAATAAGGCTCCAGGGTCGAATTTGGGATGTTTGGGATATTTTGAAAACTGGAGGGAGGGTTTGGGCAAAATGTGATCCATCGCCGCTCTTCGTAATTGGCATATTTTCGGTATAAAAATTCGAAATTTCAAGCTGCGAATATTGGCAGAGAGCCACAATTTGGCTCCAAAATTTGGCTCAAGCGTCGAATTTGGGATGTTTGAGATGTTTTGAAAACTGCAGGGGGGTTTGGGCAAAATGTGACCTATCGCTGCGCTAAGTAATTGGCATGTTTTCGTTATAAAATGATGTAATTTCAAACTGCGAATACGTGCAGAGAGCCGGAATTTGGCTCCAAAATATGGTTCAAGCGTCGAACATGGGATGTTTGGGATATTTTGAAAAGTGCAAAGGGGGTTTGGGCAAAATGTGACCTATCGCTGCCCTCAGTAATTGACATATTTTCGGTATAAAAATTCATAATTTCAAACAGCGAATACGAGCAGAGAGCCAGAATGTGACTCCAAAATATGGCTCAAGGGTCGAATTTGGGATGCTTGGGATAATTTGAAAACTGCAGGGAGGGCCTGGGCAAAATGTGATAAATGTGATTTTCGGTATAAAATGTAATTTCAAACTGCGAATACGTGCAGAATATTTTTATTGAGTTTACGTAAATATATTCGTTTGTACCATGATTTCGATACTACTTCACGTTTTCTCACGAT
Organism: Procambarus clarkii; assembly: GCF_040958095.1. Lineage (NCBI taxonomy): Eukaryota > Metazoa > Arthropoda > Malacostraca > Decapoda > Cambaridae > Procambarus > Procambarus clarkii. The sequence goes on from NC_091155.1 coordinate 56,893,409, forward strand.
ATGTGATTTGGCTTTCAAATCTCAGAATTTCGCATAATATTGCATTTTTAGGTAAGTTTTCTTGCATTTTCTTTTTTACTCAAAATCACCGAATTTAGCAATATTTTGACGTTTATCGTCCGCCTTTTTCTTTATATGATTTACACAAAATATCATCGAATTATGCAATATTTTGCCGTTTTTCCAGGTTGTTGTGAATTTTCAGTTTATTGTATTAATTCTTTAAATATACGACAAAAATGATGCAAATACATTATTGGTTAGAAATTAACCTTAAATACTTTATTTTCAATCAACTATTTGTTTCTAGTTAAAATACTGAGTATGTTGTTTCTTTCAAAAATACAGAGAGGGATGCAGAGGCTGATGAGAGTGTTGCAGAGGCTCAAGAGAGGTATGCAAATGCTCAAGAGAGTGACGCAGAGTCTCAAGAGAGTTATGCAGAGGCTCAAGAGAGTAATGCAGAGGCTTACGAGAGTGATGCAGAGGCTCAAGAGAGGGATGTAGAGGCTCAAGCGAGTGATGCAGAAGCTCAAGAGAGTGATGCATAGGCTCAAGAGAGAAATGCAGAGGCTGAAGAGAGTGATGCAGAGGCTTAGGGGAGTGATGCAGAGGCTTAAGAGAGGGATGCAGAGGCTCAAGAGAGTGATTAAAATGATTAAAATGATGCAAACACATAATAATTCAGAAAATAACCTTAAATACTTCATTTTCAATCATCTATTTGTTTCTCGTTAAAATATTGAGTAAGTTATTGAAAAGGGGAGAAGTTCTGTTTTTATTGCATATATCGACGTTTCAGCCGGATTAGAACGGTTTTACGTGTACATCTTCCATCGGTAATATAAACCGAAAATCAGGAACATTTTAGTTGATTTTAATGAAAACACATTAATTTTTATCATTTGTATTGGAAGCAACATCTTTATACGTCTTTTCTAGGGTCTAAAAAATACGAAACATCGCTCTATGATTCGAAGTTAAAATCCTCAAATTTGGTATAATAATGACTTTTTCACGTTTTCATGTAGTTTGATATTACGGAAATATATTCATTTTTACCAATATTTCGATACTATTTCATGTAGTATCACGGTATGTGATTTGGCCTTCAAATCTCAGATTTTCGCATAATATTGCATTTTAAGCAAGTTTTCTTGCATTTTGTTTCGTACTAAAAATCATCGAATTCAGCAATATTTTGACGTTCATCATCCCCTTTTCCTTTACGTGATATAAACAAAATATCATCGAATTAGGCAATATTTTGCTGTTTTTTTTACGTTTTTGTGAATTTTCAGTTTATTGCTATTAATTCATTAAATATACGATAAAAATAATGCAAACACATAATTGATTAGAAATTAACCTTAAGCACTTCATTTTCAATCAACTATTTGTTTCTCGTTAAAATACTGAGTAAGATATTGGAAAGGGGAGAAGTTCTGTTTTTATTGCATATATCGACGTTTCAGCCGGATTAGAGCGGTTTTACGTGTACATCTTCCATCGGTAATATAAACGGAAAATCAGGAACATTTTAGTTAATTCTAATAAAACACATTGATTTTTATTATTTGTATTTGAAACAATATTGTTATATGTCTTTTCTCGGATCTAAATAATACGAAACCTCGCTCTATGATTTGAAGTTAAAATCTTCAAATATGGTAATATAGTGACTTTTTCACGTTATTCATGTAGTGTGATTTTACGTATATATATTCGTTTCTACCAATATTTCGATACTACTTCATGTTTTCTCACGATATGTGATTTGGCCTTCAAATCTCAGAATTTCGCAAATTTTGCATTTATAAGCAAGTTTTCTTGCATTTTGTTTTATACTAAAAATCATCGAATTTAGCAATATTTTGACCTTTATCATCCCCTTTTCCTTTATGTGATTTAAACAAAATATTATCGAATTAGGCAATATTTTGCCGTTTTCCACGTTTTTGAGAATTTTCAGTTTATTGCTATTATTTCATTAAATATACGATAAAAATGATGCAAACACATAATTGATCAGAAAATAACCTTAAATACTTCATTTTCAATCATCTATTTGTTTCTCGTTAAAATATTGAGTAAGTTATTGAAAAGGGGATAAGTTCTGTTTTTATTGCATATATCGACGTTTCAGCCGGATTAGAGCGGTTTTACGTGTACATCTTCCATCGGTAATATAAACGGAAAATCAGGAACATTTTAGTTAATTCTAATGAAAACACATTGATTTTTATCATTTGTATTTGAAACAACATTGTCATATGTCTTTTCTAGGATCTAAATAATACGAAACCTCGCTCTATGATTTGAAGTTAAAATCCTCAAATATGGTAGTATAGTGACTTTGTTCACGTTATTCATGTAGTGTGATTTTACGTATATATATTCGTTTTTACCAATATTTCAATACTACTTCATGTTTTCTCACGATATGTGATTTACCTTTCAAATCTTAGAATTTCGCAAATTTTGCATTTTAAGCAAGTTTTCTTGCATTTCGTTTTGTACTAAAAATCATCGAATTTATCAATATTTTGACCTTAATCATCCCCTTTTCCTCTATGTGATTTAAACAAAATATCATCGAATTAGGCCGTTTTTGCACGTTTTCTTTAATTTTCAGTTTATTGTTATTAATTCATTAAATATACGATAAAAATTATGCAAACACATAATTGATATGAAAATAACCTTAAATACTTCTTTTTCAATCATCTATTTGTTTCTCGTTAAAATACTGAGTAAGATATTGAAAAGGGAAAAGTTCTGTTTTTAATGCATATATCGACGTTTCAGCCGGAGTAGAACGGTTTTTCGTGTACATCTTCCATCGGTAATATAAACCGAAAATCAGGAACATTTTAGTTAATTGTAATGAAAACACATTGATTTTTATCATTTGTATTGGAAGCAGCATCTTTATACGTCTTTTCTAGGGTCTAAAAAATACGAAACGTCGCTCTATGATTCGAAGTTAAAATCCTCAAATTTGGTACGATAATGACTTTTTTCACGTTTTTCATGTAGTTTGATATTACGTAAATATATTCATTTTTACCAATATTTCGATACTATTTCATGTAGTATCACGATATGTGATTTGGCCTTCAAATCTCAGATTTTCGCATTATATTGCATTTTAAGCAAGTTTTCTTGCATTTTGCTTCGTACTAAAAATCATCGAAATCAGCAATATTTTGACGTTCATCATCCCCTTTTCCTCTATGTGATATAAACAAAATATCATCGAATTAGGCAACATTTTGCCGTTTTTCCACGTTTTTGTGAATTTTCAGTTTATTGTTATTAATTCATTAAATATACAATAAAGATGATGCAAACACATAATTGATTAGAAATTAAACTTAAATACTTTATTTTCAATCAACCATTTGTTTCTCGTTAAAATACTGAATAGGATATTGAAAAGGGAAGAAGTTCGGTTTTTATTGCATATATCGACGTTTCAGCCAGATTAGAGCGGTTTTACGTGTACACCTTCCATCGGTGTACACGTAAACGGAAAATCAGGAACATTTTAGTTAATTCTAATGAAAGCACATTGGCTTTTAACATTTGTATTGGAAACCACATTCTCATATGTCTTTTCTTGGATCTAAATAATACGAAACCTCGTTCTATGATTTGAAGTTAAAATCTTCATATATGGTAAAATAATGACTTTTTTCTCGTTTTTCATGTAGTTTGATATTACGTATATATATTCATTTTTACCAATATTTCGATACTATTTCATGTAGTATCACGATATGTGATTTGGCCTTCAAATCTCAGAATTTCGCATAATATTGCATTTTAAGCAAGTTTTCTTGCATTTTGTTTCGTACGAAAAATCATCGAATTTAGCAATATTTTGACGTTTATTATCTCCTTTTCCTTTATGTGACTTAAACAAAATATCATCGAATTAGGCAATATTTTGCCGTTTTTCCACGTTTTTGTGAATTTTCAGTCTATGGGTTATAATTCATTATATATACAATAAAAATGATGGAAACACATAATTGATTAGATAATAACCTTAAATTCTTCATTTTCAATCATCTATTTGTTTCTCGTTAAAATACTGAGTAGAATATTGAAAAGGCGAGAAGTTCGGTTTTTATTGCATATATCGACGTTTCAGCCGGATTAGAGCGGTTTTACGTGTACATCTTCCATCGGTAAAATAAACGGAAAATCAAGAACATTTTAGTTAATTCTAATGAAACAACATTGTTTTTTTATCATTTGTATTGGAAACAACAATGTCATATGTCTTTTCTTGGATCTAAATAATACGAAACCTCGCTCTATGATTTGAAGTTAAAATCCTCAAATATGGTAAAATAGTGACTTTTTCACGTCAATCATGTAGTTTGATATTACGTAAATATATTCATTTTTACCAATATTTCGATACTATTTCATGTAGTATCACATTATGTGATTTGGCCTTCAAATCTCAGAATGTCGCATAATATTGCATTTTAAGCAAGTTTTCTTGCATTTTGTTTCGTACGAAAAATCATCGAATTTAGCAATATTTTGACGTTTATCATCCCCTTTTCCTCTATGAGATTTATCATCGAATTAGGCAATATTTTGCCGTTTTTCCACGTTTTTGTGAATTTTCAATTTATTGCTATTAATTCATTAAATATACGATAAAAATGATGCAAACACATAATTGATTAGATAATAAACTTAAATACTTCATTTTCAATCATATATTTGTTTCTCGTTAAAATACAGAGTAAGATATTGAAAAGGGGAGAAGTTCGGTTTTTATTGCATATATCGATGTTTCAGCCGGAATAGAGCGGTTTTACGTGTACATCTTCCATCGGTAATATAAACAGAAAATCAAGAACCTTTTAATAATTCTAATGAAAACACATTGTTTTTTATCATTTGTATTGGAAACAACATTGTCATATGTCTTTTCTTTGATCTAAATAAAACGAAACCTTGCTATATGACTTGAAGGTAAAATCCTCAAATATGGTAAAATAGTGATTTTTCACGTTAATCATGTAGTTTGGTAAAAAATATATTCATTTATACCAATATTTCGATACTATTTCATGTAGTATCACGATATGTGAGTTGACCTTCATATCTCAGAATTTTGCATAATATTGCATTCTAAGCAAGTTTTCTTGCATTTTGTTTCGTACGAAAAATCATCGAATTAAGCAATATTTTGACGTTTATCATCCCCTTTTCCTCTATGAGATTTAAACAAAATATCATCGAATTAGGCAATATTTTACCGTTTTTCCACGTTTTTGTGAATTTTCAGTTTATTGTTATTAATTCATTAAATATACGATAAAAATGATGCAAACACATAATTGATTAGAAATTAAACTTAAATACTTTATTTTCAATCAACCATTTGTTTCTCGTTAAAATACTGAATTGGATATTGAAAAGGGGAGAAGTTCGGTTTTTATTGCATATATCGACGTTTCAGCCAGATTAGAGCGGTTTTACGTGTACATCTTCCATCGGTAATATAAACGGAGAATCAGGAACATTTTAGTTAATTCTAATGAAAGCACATTGGCTTTTATCATTTGTATTGGAAACAACATAGTCATATGTCTTTTTTTAGATCTAAATAATACGAAATCTCGCTCTATGATTTGAAGTTAAAATCTTCATATATGGTAAAATAATGACTTTCACGTTTTTCATGTAGTTTGATATTACGTATATATATTCATTTTTACCAATATTTCGATACTATTTCATGTAGTATCACGATATGTGATTTGGCCTTCAAATCTCAGAATTTCGCATAATATTGCATTTTAAGCTAGTTTTCTTGCATTTTGTTTCGTACGAAAAATCATCGAATTTAGCAATATTTTGACGTTTATTATCTCCTTTTCCTTTATGTGATTTAAACAAAATATCATCGAATTAGGCAATATTTTGCCGTTTTTCGACGTTTTTGTGAATTATTAGTCTATTTGTTATAATTCATTATATATACAATAAAAATGATGGAAACACATAATTGATTAGATAAAAACCTTAAATACTTCATTTTCAATCATCTATTTGTTTCTCATTAAAATACTGAGTAGAATATTGAAAAGGGGAGAAGTTCGGTTTTTATTGCATATATCGACGTTTCAGCCGGATTAGAGCGGTTTTACGTGTACATCTTCCATCGGTAATATAAACAGAAAATCAAGAACCTTTTAATTAATTCTAATGAAAACACATTGTTTTTTATCATTTGTATTGGAAACAACATTGTCATATGTCTTTTCTTTGATCTAAATAAAACGAAACCTCGCTATATGACTTGAAGGTAAAATCCTCAAATATGGTAAAATAGTGACTTTTCACGTTAATCATGTAGTTTGGTAAAAAATATATTCATTTATACCAATATTTCGATACTCTTTCATGTAGTATCACGATATGTGAGTTGACCTTCAAATCTCAGAATTTCGCATAATATTGCATTCTTAGCAAGTTTTCTTGCATTTTGTTTCGTACGAAAAATCATCGAATTTAGCAATATTTTGACGTTTATCATCCCCTTTTCCTCTATGAGATTTAAACAAAATATCATCGAATTAGGCTATATTTTGCCGTTTTTCCACGTTTTTGTGAATTTTCAGTTTATTGTTATTAATTCATTAAATATACAATAAAAATGATGCAAACACATAATTGATTAGAAATTAAACTTAAATACTTTATTTTCAATCAACCATTTGTTTCTCGTTAAAATACTGAATAGGATATTGAAAAGGGAAGAAGTTCGGTTTTTATTGCATATATCGACGTTTCAGCCAGATTAGAGCGGTTTTACGTGTACACCTTCCATCGGTGTACACGTAAACGGAAAATCAGGAACATTTTAGTTAATTCTAATGAAAGCACATTGGCTTTTAACATTTGTATTGGAAACCACATTCTCATATGTCTTTTCTTGGATCTAAATAATACGAAACCTCGTTCTATGATTTGAAGTTAAAATCTTCATATATGGTAAAATAATGACTTTTTTCTCGTTTTTCATGTAGTTTGATATTACGTATATATATTCATTTTTACCAATATTTCGATACTATTTCATGTAGTATCACGATATGTGATTTGGCCTTCAAATCTCAGAATTTCGCATAATATTGCATTTTAAGCAAGTTTTCTTGCATTTTGTTTCGTACGAAAAATCATCGAATTTAGCAATATTTTGACGTTTATTATCTCCTTTTCCTTTATGTGACTTAAACAAAATATCATCGAATTAGGCAATATTTTGCCGTTTTTCCACGTTTTTGTGAATTTTCAGTCTATGGGTTATAATTCATTATATATACAATAAAAATGATGGAAACACATAATTGATTAGATAATAACCTTAAATACTTCATTTTCAATCATCTATTTGTTTCTCGTTAAAATACTGAGTAGAATATTGAAAAGGGGAGAAGTTCGGTTTTTATTGCATATATCGACGTTTCAGCCGGATTAGAGCGGTTTTACGTGTACATCTTCCATCGGTAAAATAAACGGAAAATCAAGAACATTTTAGTTAATTCTAATGAAACAACATTGTTTTTTTATCATTTGTATTGGAAACAACAATGTCATATGTCTTTTCTTGGATCTAAATAATACGAAACCTCGCTCTATGATTTGAAGTTAAAATCCTCAAATATGGTAAAATAGTGACTTTTTCACGTCAATCATGTAGTTTGATATTACGTAAATATATTCATTTTTACCAATATTTCGATACTATTTCATGTAGTATCACATTATGTGATTTGGCCTTCAAATCTCAGAATGTCGCATAATATTGCATTTTAAGCAAGTTTTCTTGCATTTTGTTTCGTACGAAAAATCATCGAATTTAGCAATATTTTGACGTTTATCATCCCCTTTTCCTCTATGAGATTTATCATCGAATTAGGCAATATTTTGCCGTTTTTCCACGTTTTTGTGAATTTTCAATTTATTGCTATTAATTCATTAAATATACGATAAAAATGATGCAAACACATAATTGATTAGATAATAAACTTAAATACTTCATTTTCAATCATATATTTGTTTCTCGTTAAAATACAGAGTAAGATATTGAAAAGGGGAGAAGTTCGGTTTTTATTGCATATATCGATGTTTCAGCCGGAATAGAGCGGTTTTACGTGTACATCTTCCATCGGTAATATAAACAGAAAATCAAGAACCTTTTAATAATTCTAATGAAAACACATTGTTTTTTATCATTTGTATTGGAAACAACATTGTCATATGTCTTTTCTTTGATCTAAATAAAACGAAACCTCGCTATATGACTTGAAGGTAAAATCCTCAAATATGGTAAAATAGTGACTTTTCACGTTAATCATGTAGTTTGGTAAAAAATATATTCATTTATACCAATATTTCGATACTATTTCATGTAGTATCACGATATGTGAGTTGACCTTCAAATCTCAGAATTTCGCATAATATTGCATTCTAAGCAAGTTTTCTTGCATTTTGTTTCGTACGAAAAATCATCGAATTAAGCAATATTTTGACGTTTATCATCCCCTTTTCCTCTATGAGATTTAAACAAAATATCATCGAATTAGGCAATATTTTGCCGTTTTTCCACGTTTTTGTGAATTTTCAGTTTATTGTTATTAATTTATTAAATATACGATAAAAATGATGCAAACACATAATTGATTAGATAATAAACTTAAATACTTCATTTTCAATCATCTATTTGTTTCTCGTTAAAATACTGAGTAAGATATTGAAAAGGGGAGAAGTTCGGTTTTTATTGCATATATCGACGTTTCAGCCGGATTAGAGCGGTTTTACGTGTACATCTTTCATCGATAATATAAACAGAAAATCAAGAACATTTTAGTTAATTCTAATGAAAACACATTGTTTTTTATCATTTGTATTGGAAACAACAGTCATATGTCTTTTCTTTGATCTAAATAATACGAAACCTCGCTCTATGACTTGAAGGTAAAATCCTCAAATATGGTAAAATAGTGACTTTTCACGTTAATCATGTAGTTTGGTAAAAAATATATTCATTTATACCAATATTTCGATACTATTTCATGTAGTATCACGATATGTGAGTTGACCTTCAAATCTCAGAATTTCGCATAATATTGCATTTTAAGCAAGTTTTCTTGCATTTTGTTTCGTACGAAAAATCATCGAATTAAGCAATATTTTGACGTTTATCATCCCCTTTTCCTCTATGAGATTTAAACAAAATATCATCGAATTAGGCAATATTTTGCTGTTTTTCCACGTTTTTGCGAATTTTCAGTTTATTGTTATTAATTCATTAAATATACGATAAAAATGATGCAAACACATAATTGATTAGAAATTAGACTTAAATACTTTATTTTCAATCAACCATTTGTTTCTCGTTAAAATACTGAATAGGATATTGAAAAGGGGAGAAGTTCGGTTTTTATTGCATATATCGACGTTTCAGCCAGATTAGAGCGGTTTTACGTGTACATTTTCCATCGGTAATATAAACGGAGAATCAGGAACATTTTAGTTAATTCTAATGAAAGCACATTGGCTTTTATCATTTGTATTGGAAACAACATAGTCATATGTCTTTTCTTGGATCTAAATAATACGAAACCTCGCTCTATGATTTGAAGTTAAAATCTTCATATATGGTAAAATAATGACTTTTTTCACGTTTTTCATGTAGTTTGATATTACGTATCATATTCATTTTTACCAATATTTCGATACTATTTCATGTAGTATCACGATATGTGATTTGGCCTTCAAATCTCAGAATTTCGCATAATATTGCATTTTAAGCTAGTTTTCTTGCATTTTGTTTCGTACGAAAAATCATCGAATTTAGCAATATTTTGACGTTTATTATCTCCTTTTCCTTTATGTGATTTAAACAAAATATCATCGAATTAGGCAATATTTTGCCGTTTTTCCACGTTTTTGTGAATTATTAGTCTATGGGTTATAATTCATTATATATACAATAAAAATGATGGAAACACATAATTGATTAGATAATAACCTTAAATACTTCATTTTCAAAAATCTATTTGTTTCTCGTTAAAATACTGAGTAGAATATTGAAAAGGGGAGAAACTCGGTTTTTATTGCATATATCGACGTTTCAGCCGGATTAGAGCGGTTTTACGTGTACATCTTCCATCGGTAAAATAAACGGAAAATCAAGAACATTTTAGTTAATTCTAATGAAACAACATTGTTTTTTTATCATTTGTATTGGAAACAACAATGTCATATGTCTTTTCTTGGATCTAAATAATACGAAACCTCGCTCTATGATTTGAAGTTAAAATCCTCAAATATGGTAAAATAGTGACTTTTTCACGTCAATCATGTAGTTTGATATTACGTAAATATATTCATTTTTACCAATATTTCGATACTATTTCATGTAGTATCACATTATGTGATTTGGCCTTCAAATCTCAGAATGTCGCATAATATTGCATTTTAAGCAAGTTTTCTTGCATTTTGTTTCGTACGAAAAATCATCGAATTTAGCAATATTTTGACGTTTATCATCCCCTTTTCCTCTATGAGATTTAAACAAAATATCATCGAATTAGGCAATATTTTGCCGTTTTTCCCCGTTTTTGTGAATTTTCAGTTTATTGTTATTAATTCATTAAATATACGATAAAAATGATGCAAACACATAATTGATTAGAAATTAAACTTAAATACTTTATTTTCAATCAACCATTTGTTTCTCGTTAAAATACTGAATTGGATATTGAAAAGGGGAGAAGTTCGGTTTTTATTGCATATATCGACGTTTCAGCCAGATTAGAGCGGTTTTACGTGTACATCTTCCCTCGGTAATATAAACGGAAAATCAGGAACATTTTAGTTAATTCTAATGAAAGCACATTGGCTTTTATCATTTGTATTGGAAACAACATAGTCATATGTCTTTTCTTGGATCTAAATAATACGAAACCTCGCTCTATGATTTGAAGTTAAAATCTTCATATATGGTAAAATAATGAATTTTTCACGTTTTTCATGTAGTTTGATATTACGTATATATATTCATTTTTACCAATATTTCGATACTATTTCATGTAGTATCACAATATGTGATTTGGCCTTCAAATCTCAGAATGTCGCATAATATTGCATTTTAAGCTAGTTTTCTTGCATTTTGTTTCGTACGAAAAATCATCGAATTTAGCAATATATTTGACGTTTATCATCCCCCTTTCCTCTATGAGATTTATCATCGAATTAGGCAATATTTTGCCGTTTTTCCACGTTTTTGTGAATTTTCAGTTTATTGTTATTAATTCATTAAATATACGATAAAAATGATGCAAACACATAATTGATTAGATAATAAACTTAAATACTTCATTTTCAATCATCTATTTGTTTCTCGTTAAAATACTGAGTAAGATATTGAAAAGGGGAGAAGTTCGGTTTTTATTGCATATATCGACGTTTCAGCCGGATTAGAGCGGTTTTACGTGTACATCTTCCATCGGTAATATAAACAGAAAATCAAGAACATTTTAGTTAATTCTAATGAAAACACATTGTTTTTTATCATTTGTATTTGAAACAACAGTCATATGTCTTTTCTTTGATCTAAATAATACGAAACCTCGCTCTATGACTTGAAGGTAAAATCCTCAAATATGGTAAAATAGTGACTTTTCACGTTAATCATGTAGTTTGGTAAAAAATATATTCATTTATACCAATATTTCGATACTATTTCATGTTGTATCACGATATGTGAGTTGACCTTCAAATCTCAGAATTTCGCATAATATTGCATTTTAAGCAAGTTTTCTTGCATTTTGTTTCGTACGAAAAATCATCGAATTAAGCAATATTTTGACGTTTATCATTGCCTTTTCCTCTATGAGATTTAAACAAAATATCATCGAATTAGGCAATATTTTGCTGTTTTTCCACGATTTTGCGAATTTTCAGTTTATTGTTATTAATTCATTAAATATACGATAAAAATGATGCAAACACATAATTGATTAGAAATTAAACTTAAATACTTTATTTTCAATCAACAATTTGTTTCTCGTTAAAATACTGAATAGGATATTGAAAAGGGGAGAAGTTCGGTTTTTATTGCATATATCGACGTTTCAGCCAGATTAGAGCGGTTTTACGTGTACATTTTCCATCGGTAATATAAACGGAGAATCAGGAACATTTTAGTTAATTCTAATGAAAGCACATTGGCTTTTATCATTTGTATTGGAAACAACATAGTCATATGTCTTTTCTTGGATCTAAATAATACGAAACCTCGCTCTATGATTTGAAGTTAAAATCTTCATATATGGTAAAATAATGACTTTTTTCACGTTTTTCATGTAGTTTGATATTACGTATCATATTCATTTTTACCAATATTTCGATACTATTTCATGTAGTATCACGATATGTGATTTGGCCTTCAAATCTCAGAATTTCGCATAATATTGCATTTTAAGCTAGTTTTCTTGCATTTTGTTTCGTACGAAAAATCATCGAATTTAGCAATATTTTGACGTTTATTATCTCCTTTTCCTTTATGTGATTTAAACAAAATATCATCGAATTAGGCAATATTTTGCCGTTTTTCCACGTTTTTGTGAATTATTAGTCTATGGGTTATAATTCATTATATATACAATAAAAATGATGGAAACACATAATTGATTAGATAATAACCTTAAATACTTCATTTTCAATCATCTATTTGTTTCTCGTTAAAATACTGAGTAGAATATTGAAAAGGGGAGAAGTTCGGTTTTTATTGCATATATCGACGTTTCAGCCGGATTAGAGCGGTTTTACGTGTACCTCTTCCATCGGTAAAATAAACGGAAAATCAAGAACATTTTAGTTATTTCTAAAGAAAACACATTGTTTTTTATCATTTGTATTGGAAACAACATTGTCATATGTCTTTTCTTGGATCTAAATAATACGAAACCTCGCTCTATGATTTGAAGGTAAAATCTTCAAATATGGTAAAATAATGACTTTTTTCACGTTTTTCATGTAGTTTGATATTAAGTAAATATATTCATTTTTACCAATATTTCGATACTATTTCATGTAGTATCACGATATGTGATTTGGCCTTCAAATCTCAGATTTTCGCATAATATTGCATTTTAAGCAAGTTTTCTTGCATTTTGTTTCGTACGAAAAATCATCGAATTTAGCAATATTTTGACGTTTATTATCTCCTTTTCCTTTATGTGACTTAAACAAAATATCATTGAATTAGGCAATATTTTGCCGTTTTTCCACGTTTTTGTGAATTTTCAGTCTATGGGTTATAATTCATTATATATACAATAAAAATGATGGAAACACATAATTGATTAGATAATAACCTTAAATACTTTATTTTCAATCATCTATTTGTTTCTCGTTAAAATACTGAGTAGAATATTGAAAAGGGGAGAAACTCGGTTTTTATTGCATATATCGACGTTTCAGCCGGATTAGAGCGGTTTTACGTGTACATCTTCCATCGGTAAAATAAACGGAAAATCAAGAACATTTTAGTTAATTCTAATGAAACAACATTGTTTTTTTATCATTTGTATTGGAAACAACAATGTCATATGTCTTTTCTTGGATCTAAATAATACGAAACCTCGCTCTATGATTTGAAGTTAAAATCCTCAAATATGGTAAAATAGTGACTTTTTCACGTCAATCATGTAGTTTGATATTACGTAAATATATTCATTTTTACCAATATTTCGATACTATTTCATGTAGTATCACATTATGTGATTTGGCCTTCAAATCTCAGAATGTCGCATAATATTGCATTTTAAGCAAGTTTTCTTGCATTTTGTTTCGTACGAAAAATCATCGAATTTAGCAATATTTTGACGTTTATCATCCCCTTTTCCTCTATGAGATTTAAACAAAATATCATCGAATTAGGCAATATTTTGCCGTTTTTCCACGTTTTTGTGAATTTTCAGTTTATTGTTATTAATTCATTAAATATACGATAAAAATGATGCAAACACATAATTGATTAGAAATTAAACTTAAATACTTTATTTTCAATCAACCATTTGTTTCTCGTTAAAATACTGAATTGGATATTGAAAAGGGGAGAAGTTCGGTTTTTATTGCATATATCGACGTTTCAGCCAGATTAGAGCGGTTTTACGTGTACATCTTCCATCGGTAATATAAACGGAAAATCAGGAACATTTTAGTTAATTCTAATGAAAGCACATTGGCTTTTATCATTTGTATTGGAAACAACATAGTCATATGTCTTTTCTTGGATCTAAATAATACGAAACCTCGCTCTATGATTTGAAGTTAAAATCTTCATATATGGTAAAATAATGACTTTTTTCACGTTTTTCATGTAGTTTGATATTACGTATATATATTCATTTTTACCAATATTTCGATACTATTTCATGTAGTATCACGATATGTGATTTGGCCTTCAAATCTCAGAATTTCGCATAATCTTGCATTTTAAGCTAGTTTTCTTGCATTTTGTTTCGTACGAAAAATCATCGAATTTAGCAATATTTTGACGTTTATTATCTCCTTTTCCTTTATGTGATTTAAACAAAATATCATCGAATTAGGCAATATTTTGCCGTTTTCGACGTTTTTGTGAATTATTAGTCTATTTGTTATAATTCATTATATATACAATAAAAATGATGGAAACACATAATTGATTAGATAATAACCTTAAATACTTCATTTTCAATCATCTATTTGTTTCTCGTTAAAATACTGAGTAGAATATTGGAAAGGGGAGAAGTTCGGTTTTTATTGCATATATCGACGTTTCAGCCGGATTAGAGCGGTTTTACGTGTACATCTTCCATCGGTAAAATAAACGGAAAATCAAGAACATTTTAGTTAATTCTAATGAAACAACATTGTTTTTTTATCATTTGTATTGGAAACAACAATGTTATATGTCTTTTCTTGGATCTAAATAATACGAAACCTCGCTCTTTGATTTGAAGTTAAAATCCTCAAATATGGTAAAATAGTGACTTTTTCACGCCAATCATGTAGTTTGATATTACGTAAATATATTCATTTTTACCAATATTTCGATACTATTTCATGCAGTATCACATTATGTGATTTGGCCTTCAAATCTCAGAATGTCGCATAATATTGCATTTTAAGCAAGTTTTCTTGCATTTTGTTTCGTACGAAAAATCATCGAATTTAGCAATATTTTGACGTTTATCATACCCTTTTCCTCTATGAGATTTATCATCGAATTAGGCAATATTTTGCCGTTTTTCCACGTTTTTTGTGAATTTTCAGTTTATTGCTATTAATTCATTAAATATACGATAAAAATGATGCAAACACATAATTGATTAGATAATAAACTTAAATACTTCATTTTCAATCATCTATTTGTTTCTCGTTAAAATACAGAGTAAGATATTGAAAAGGGGAGAAGTTCGGTTTTTATTGCATATATCGATGTTTCAGCCGGATTAGAGCGGTTTTACGTGTACATCTTCCATCGGTAATATAAACAGAAAATCAAGAACCTTTTAATTAATTCTAATGAAAACACATTGTTTTTTATCATTTGTATTGGAAACAACATTGTCATATGTCTTTTCTTTGATCTAAATAAAACGAAACCTCGCTATATGACTTGAAGGTAAAATCCTCAAATATGGTAAAATAGTGACTTTTCATGTTAATCATGTAGTTTGGTAAAAAATATATTCATTTATACCAATATTTCGATACTCTTTCATGTAGTATCACGATATGTGAGTTGACCTTCAAATCTCAGAATTTCGCATAATATTGCATTCTTAGCAAGTTTTCTTGCATTTTGTTTCGTACGAAAAATCATCGAATTTAGCAATATTTTGACGTTTATCATCCCCTTTTCCTCTAGGAGATTTAAACAAAATATCATCGAATTAGGCTATATTTTGCCGTTTTTCCACGTTTTTTGTGAATTTTCAGTTTATTGTTATTAATTCATTAAATATACAATAAAAATGATGCAAACACATAATTGATTAGAAATTAAACTTAAATACTTTATTTTCAATCAACCATTTGTTTCTCGTTAAAATACTGAATAGGATATTGAAAAGGGAAGAAGTTCGGTTTTTATTGCATATATCGACGTTTCAGCCAGATTAGAGCGGTTTTACGTGTACACCTTCCATCGGTGTACACGTAAACGGAAAATCAGGAACATTTTAGTTAATTCTAATGAAAGCACATTGGCTTTTAACATTTGTATTGGAAACCACATTCTCATATGTCTTTTCTTGGATCTAAATAATACGAAACCTCGTTCTATGATTTGAAGTTAAAATCTTCATATATGGTAAAATAATGACTTTTTTCTCGTTTTTCATGTAGTTTGATATTACGTATATATATTCATTTTTACCAATATTTCGATACTATTTCATGTAGTATCACGATATGTGATTTGGCCTTCAAATCTCAGAATTTCGCATAATATTGCATTTTAAGCAAGTTTTCTTGCATTTTGTTTCGTACGAAAAATCATCGAATTTAGCAATATTTTGACGTTTATTATCTCCTTTTCCTTTATGTGACTTAAACAAAATATCATTGAATTAGGCAATATTTTGCCGTTTTTCCACGTTTTTGTGAATTTTCAGTCTATGGGTTATAATTCATTATATATACAATAAAAATGATGGAAACACATAATTGATTAGATAATAACCTTAAATACTTCATTTTCAATCATCTATTTGTTTCTCGTTAAAATACTGAGTAGAATATTGAAAAGGGGAGAAGTTCGGTTTTTATTGCATATATCGACGTTTCAGCCGGATTAGAGCGGTTTTACGTGTACATCTTCCATCGGTAAAATAAACGGAAAATCAAGAACATTTTAGTTAATTCTAATGAAACAACATTGTTTTTTTATCATTTGTATTGGAAACAACAATGTCATATGTCTTTTCTTGGATCTAAATAATACGAAACCTCGCTCTATGATTTGAAGTTAAAATCCTCAAATATGGTAAAATAGTGACTTTTTCACGTCAATCATGTAGTTTGATATTACGTAAATATATTAATTTTTACCAATATTTCGATACTATTTCATGTAGTATCACATTATGTGATTTGGCCTTCAAATCTCAGAATGTCGCATAATATTGCATTTTAAGCAAGTTTTCTTGCATTTTGTTTCGTACGAAAAATCATCGAATTTAGCAATATTTTGACGTTTATCATCCCCTTTTCCTCTATGAGATTTATCATCGAATTAGGCAATATTTTGCCGTTTTTCCACGTTTTTGTGAATTTTCAATTTATTGCTATTAATTCATTAAATATACGATAAAAATGATGCAAACACATAATTGATTAGATAATAAACTTAAATACCTCATTTTCAATCATATATTTGTTTCTCGTTAAAATACAGAGTAAGATATTGAAAAGGGGAGAAGTTCGGTTTTTATTGCATATATCGATGTTTCAGCCGGAATAGAGCGGTTTTACGTGTACATCTTCCATCGGTAATATAAACAGAAAATCAAGAACCTTTTAATAATTCTAATGAAAACACATTGTTTTTTATCATTTGTATTGGAAACAACATTGTCATATGTCTTTTCTTTGATCTAAATAAAACGAAACCACGCTATATGACTTGAAGGTAAAATCCTCAAATATGGTAAAATAGTGACTTTTCACGTTAATCATGTAGTTTGGTAAAAAATATATTCATTTATACCAATATTTCGATACTATTTCATGTAGTATCACGATATGTGATTTGACCTTCATATCTCAGAATTTCGCATAATATTGCATTCTAAGCAAGTTTTCTTGCATTTTGTTTCGTACGAAAAATCATCGAATTAAGCAATATTTTGACGTTTATCATCCCCTTTTCCTCTATGAGATTTAAACAAAATATCATCGAATTAGGCAATATTTTGCCGTTTTTCCACGTTTTTGTGAATTTTCAGTTTATTGTTATTAATTTATTAAATATACGATAAAAATGATGCAAACACATAATTGATTAGATAATAAACTTAAATACTTCATTTTCAATCATCTATTTGTTTCTCGTTAAAATACTGAGTAAGATATTGAAAAGGGGAGAAGTTCGGTTTTTATTGCATATATCGACGTTTCAGCCGGATTAGAGCGGTTTTACGTGTACATCTTTCATCGATAATATAAACAGAAAATCAAGAACATTTTAGTTAATTCTAATGAAAACACATTGTTTTTTATCATTTGTATTGGAAACAACAGTCATATGTCTTTTCTTTGATCTAAATAATACGAAACCTCGCTCATTGATTTGAAGTTAAAATCTTCATATATGGTAAAATAATGACTTTTTTCACGTTTTTCATGTAGTTTGATATTACGTATCATATTCATTTTTACCAATATTTCGATACTATTTCATGTAGTATCACGATATGTGATTTGGCCTTCAAATCTCAGAATTTCGCATAATATTGCATTTTAAGCTAGTTTTCTTGCATTTTGTTTCGTACGAAAAATCATCGAATTTAGCAATATTTTGACGTTTATTATCTCCTTTTCCTTTATGTGATTTAAACAAAATATCATCGAATTAGGCAATATTTTGCCGTTTTTCCACGTTTTTGTGAATTATTAGTCTATGGGTTATAATTCATTATATATACAATAAAAATGATGGAAACACATAATTGATTAGATAATAACCTTAAATACTTCATTTTCAAAAATCTATTTGTTTCTCGTTAAAATACTGAGTAGAATATTGAAAAGGGGAGAAACTCGGTTTTTATTGCATATATCGACGTTTCAGCCGGATTAGAGCGGTTTTACGTGTACATCTTCCATCGGTAAAATAAACGGAAAATCAAGAACATTTTAGTTAATTCTAATGAAACAACATTGTTTTTTTATCATTTGTATTGGAAACAACAATGTCATATGTCTTTTCTTGGATCTAAATAATACGAAACCTCGCTCTATGATTTGAAGTTAAAATCCTCAAATATGGTAAAATAGTGACTTTTTCACGTCAATCATGTAGTTTGATATTACGTAAATATATTCATTTTTACCAATATTTCGATACTATTTCATGTAGTATCACATTATGTGATTTGGCCTTCAAATCTCAGAATGTCGCATAATATTGCATTTTAAGCAAGTTTTCTTGCATTTTGTTTCGTACGAAAAATCATCGAATTTAGCAATATTTTGACGTTTATCATCCCCTTTTCCTCTATGAGATTTAAACAAAATATCATCGAATTAGGCAATATTTTGCCGTTTTTCCCCGTTTTTGTGAATTTTCAGTTTATTGTTATTAATTCATTAAATATACGATAAAAATGATGCAAACACATAATTGATTAGAAATTAAACTTAAATACTTTATTTTCAATCAACCATTTGTTTCTCGTTAAAATACTGAATTGGATATTGAAAAGGGGAGAAGTTCGGTTTTTATTGCATATATCGACGTTTCAGCCAGATTAGAGCGGTTTTACGTGTACATCTTCCATCGGTAATATAAACGGAAAATCAGGAACATTTTAGTTAATTCTAATGAAAGCACATTGGCTTTTATCATTTGTATTGGAAACAACATAGTCATATGTCTTTTCTTGGATCTAAATAATACGAAACCTCGCTCTATGATTTGAAGTTAAAATCTTCATATATGGTAAAATAATGAATTTTTCACGTTTTTCATGTAGTTTGATATTACGTATATATATTCATTTTTACCAATATTTCGATACTATTTCATGTAGTATCACAATATGTGATTTGGCCTTCAAATCTCAGAATGTCGCATAATATTGCATTTTAAGCTAGTTTTCTTGCATTTTGTTTCGTACGAAAAATCATCGAATTTAGCAATATATTTGACGTTTATCATCCCCCTTTCCTCTATGAGATTTATCATCGAATTAGGCAATATTTTGCCGTTTTTCCACGTTTTTGTGAATTTTCAGTTTATTGTTATTAATTCATTAAATATACGATAAAAATGATGCAAACACATAATTGATTAGATAATAAACTTAAATACTTCATTTTCAATCATCTATTTGTTTCTCGTTAAAATACTGAGTAAGATATTGAAAAGGGGAGAAGTTCGGTTTTTATTGCATATATCGACGTTTCAGCCGGATTAGAGCGGTTTTACGTGTACATCTTCCATCGGTAATATAAACAGAAAATCAAGAACATTTTAGTTAATTCTAATGAAAACACATTGTTTTTTATCATTTGTATTTGAAACAACAGTCATATGTCTTTTCTTTGATCTAAATAATACGAAACCTCGCTCTATGACTTGAAGGTAAAATCCTCAAATATGGTAAAATAGTGACTTTTCACATTAATCATGTAGTTTGGTAAAAAATATATTCATTTATACCAATATTTCGATACTATTTCATGTTGTATCACGATATGTGAGTTGACCTTCAAATCTCAGAATTTCGCATAATATTGCATTTTAAGCAAGTTTTCTTGCATTTTGTTTCGTACGAAAAATCATCGAATTAAGCAATATTTTGACGTTTATCATTGCCTTTTCCTCTATGAGATTTAAACAAAATATCATCGAATTAGGCAATATTTTGCTGTTTTTCCACGATTTTGCGAATTTTCAGTTTATTGTTATTAATTCATTAAATATACGATAAAAATGATGCAAACACATAATTGATTAGAAATTAAACTTAAATACTTTATTTTCAATCAACAATTTGTTTCTCGTTAAAATACTGAATAGGATATTGAAAAGGGGAGAAGTTCGGTTTTTATTGCATATATCGACGTTTCAGCCAGATTAGAGCGGTTTTACGTGTACATTTTCCATAGGTAATATAAACGGAGAATCAGGAACATTTTAGTTAATTCTAATGAAAGCACATTGGCTTTTATCATTTGTATTGGAAACAACATAGTCATATGTCTTTTCTTGGATCTAAATAATACGAAACCTCGCTCTATGATTTGAAGTTAAAATCTTCATATATGGTAAAATAATGACTTTTTTCACGTTTTTCATGTAGTTTGATATTACGTATCATATTCATTTTTACCAATATTTCGATACTATTTCATGTAGTATCACGATATGTGATTTGGCCTTCAAATCTCAGATTTTCGCATAATATTGCATTTTAAGCAAGTTTTCTTGCATTTTGTTTCGTACGAAAAATCATCGAATTTAGCAATATTTTGACGTTTATTATCTCCTTTTCCTTTATGTGACTTAAACAAAATATCATTGAATTAGGCAATATTTTGCCGTTTTTCCACGTTTTTGTGAATTTTCAGTCTATGGGTTATAATTCATTATATATACAATAAAAATGATGGAAACACATAATTGATTAGATAATAACCTTAAATACTTTATTTTCAATCATCTATTTGTTTCTCGTTAAAATACTGAGTAGAATATTGAAAAGGGGAGAAACTCGGTTTTTATTGCATATATCGACGTTTCAGCCGGATTAGAGCGGTTTTACGTGTACATCTTCCATCGGTAAAATAAACGGAAAATCAAGAACATTTTAGTTAATTCTAATGAAACAACATTGTTTTTTTATCATTTGTATTGGAAACAACAATGTCATATGTCTTTTCTTGGATCTAAATAATACGAAACCTCGCTCTATGATTTGAAGTTAAAATCCTCAAATATGGTAAAATAGTGACTTTTTCACGTCAATCATGTAGTTTGATATTACGTAAATATATTCATTTTTACCAATATTTCGATACTATTTCATGTAGTATCACATTATGTGATTTGGCCTTCAAATCTCAGAATGTCGCATAATATTGCATTTTAAGCAAGTTTTCTTGCATTTTGTTTCGTACGAAAAATCATCGAATTTAGCAATATTTTGACGTTTATCATCCCCTTTTCCTCTATGAGATTTAAACAAAATATCATCGAATTAGGCAATATTTTGCCGTTTTTCCACGTTTTTGTGAATTTTCAGTTTATTGTTATTAATTCATTAAATATACGATAAAAATGATGCAAACACATAATTGATTAGAAATTAAACTTAAATACTTTATTTTCAATCAACCATTTGTTTCTCGTTAAAATACTGAATTGGATATTGAAAAGGGGAGAAGTTCGGTTTTTATTGCATATATCGACGTTTCAGCCAGATTAGAGCGGTTTTACGTGTACATCTTCCATCGGTAATATAAACGGAAAATCAGGAACATTTTAGTTAATTCTAATGAAAGCACATTGGCTTTTATCATTTGTATTGGAAACAACATAGTCATATGTCTTTTCTTGGATCTAAATAATACGAAACCTCGCTCTATGATTTGAAGTTAAAATCTTCATATATGGTAAAATAATGACTTTTTTCACGTTTTTCATGTAGTTTGATATTACGTATATATATTCATTTTTACCAATATTTCGATACTATTTCATGTAGTATCACGATATGTGATTTGGCCTTCAAATCTCAGAATTTCGCATAATATTGCATTTTAAGCTAGTTTTCTTGCATTTTGTTTCGTACGAAAAATCATCGAATTTAGCAATATTTTGACGTTTATTATCTCCTTTTCCTTTATGTGATTTAAACAAAATATCATCGAATTAGGCAATATTTTGCCGTTTTCGACGTTTTTGTGAATTATTAGTCTATTTGTTATAATTCATTATATATACAATAAAAATGATGGAAACACATAATTGATTAGATAATAACCTTAAATACTTCATTTTCAATCATCTATTTGTTTCTCGTTAAAATACTGAGTAGAATATTGAAAAGGGGAGAAGTTCGGTTTTTATTGCATATATCGACGTTTCAGCCGGATTAGAGCGGTTTTACGTGTACATCTTCCATCGGTAAAATAAACGGAAAATCAAGAACATTTTAGTTAATTCTAATGAAACAACATTGTTTTTTTATCATTTGTATTGGAAACAACAATGTTATATGTCTTTTCTTGGATCTAAATAATACGAAACCTCGCTCTTTGATTTGAAGTTAAAATCCTCAAATATGGTAAAATAGTGACTTTTTCACGCCAATCATGTAGTTTGATATTACGTAAATATATTCATTTTTACCAATATTTCGATACTATTTCATGCAGTATCACATTATGTGATTTGGCCTTCAAATCTCAGAATGTCGCATAATATTGCATTTTAAGCAAGTTTTCTTGCATTTTGTTTCGTACGAAAAATCATCGAATTTAGCAATATTTTGACGTTTATCATACCCTTTTCCTCTATGAGATTTATCATCGAATTAGGCAATATTTTGCCGTTTTTCCACGTTTTTTGTGAATTTTCAGTTTATTGCTATTAATTCATTAAATATACGATAAAAATGATGCAAACACATAATTGATTAGATAATAAACTTAAATACTTCATTTTCAATCATCTATTTGTTTCTCGTTAAAATACAGAGTAAGATATTGAAAAGGGGAGAAGTTCGGTTTTTATTGCATATATCGATGTTTCAGGCGGATTAGAGCGGTTTTACGTGTACATCTTCCATCGGTAATATAAACAGAAAATCAAGAACCTTTTAATTAATTCTAATGAAAACACATTGTTTTTTATCATTTGTATTGGAAACAACATTGTCATATGTCTTTTCTTTGATCTAAATAAAACGAAACCTCGCTATATGACTTGAAGGTAAAATCCTCAAATATGGTAAAATAGTGACTTTTCACGTTAATCATGTAGTTTGGTAAAAAATATATTCATTTATACCAATATTTCGATACTATTTCATGTAGTATCACGATATGTGAGTTGACCTTCAAATCTCAGAATTTCGCATAATATTGCATTCTAAGCAAGTTTTCTTGCATTTTGTTTCGTACGAAAAATCATCGAATTAAGCAATATTTTGACGTTTATCATCCCCTTTTCCTCTATGAGATTTAAAAAAAATATCATCGAATTAGGCAATATTTTACCGTTTTTCCACGTTTTTGTGAATTTTCAGTTTATTGTTATTAATTCATTAAATATACGATAAAAATGATGCAAACACATAATTGATTAGAAATTAAACTTAAATACTTTATTTTCAATCAACCATTTGTTTCTCGTTAAAATACTGAATTGGATATTGAAAAGGGGAGAAGTTCGGTTTTTATTGCATATATCGACGTTTCAGCCAGATTAGAGCGGTTTTACGTGTACATCTTCCATCGGTAATATAAACGGAGAATCAGGAACATTTTAGTTAATTCTAATGAAAGCACATTGGCTTTTATCATTTGTATTGGAAACAACATAGTCATATGTCTTTTCTTGGATCTAAATAATACGAAACCTCGCTCTATGACTTGAAATTAAAATCTTCATATATGGTAAAATAATGACTTTTTTCACGTTTTTCATGTAGTTTGATATTACGTATGTATATTCATTTTTACCAATATTTCGATACTATTTCATGTAGTATCACGATATGTGATTTGGCCTTCAATTCTCAGAATTTCACATAATATTCCATTTTAAGCTAGTTTTCTTGCATTTTGTTTCGTACGAAAAATCATCGAATTTAGCAATATTTTGACGTTTATTATCTCCTTTTCCTTTATGTGATTTAAACAAAATATCATCGAATTAGGCAATATTTTGCCGTTTTCGACGTTTTTGTGAATTATTAGTCTATTTGTTATAATTCATTATATATACAATAAAAATGATGGAAACACATAATTGATTAGATAATAACCTTAAATACTTCATTTTCAATCATCTATTTGTTTCTCGTTAAAATACTGAGTAGAATATTGAAAAGGGGAGAAGTTCGGTTTTTATTGCATATATCGACGTTTCAGCCGGATTAGAGCGGTTTTACGTGTACATCTTCCATCGGTAAAATAAACGGAAAATCAAGAACATTTTAGTTAATTCTAATGAAACAACATTGTTTTTTTATCATTTGTATTGGAAACAACAATGTTATATGTCTTTTCTTGGATCTAAATAATACGAAACCTCGCTCTTTGATTTGAAGTTAAAATCCTCAAATATGGTAAAATAGTGACTTTTTCACGCCAATCATGTAGTTTGATATTACGTAAATATATTCATTTTTACCAATATTTCGATACTATTTCATGCAGTATCACATTATGTGATTTGGCCTTCAAATCTCAGAATGTCGCATAATATTGCATTTTAAGCAAGTTTTCTTGCATTTTGTTTCGTACGAAAAATCATCGAATTTAGCAATATTTTGACGTTTATCATACCCTTTTCCTCTATGAGATTTATCATCGAATTAGGCAATATTTTGCCGTTTTTCCACGTTTTTTGTGAATTTTCAGTTTATTGCTATTAATTCATTAAATATACGATAAAAATGATGCAAACACATAATTGATTAGATAATAAACTTAAATACTTCATTTTCAATCATCTATTTGTTTCTCGTTAAAATACAGAGTAAGATATTGAAAAGGGGAGAAGTTCGGTTTTTATTGCATATATCGATGTTTCAGCCGGATTAGAGCGGTTTTACGTGTACATCTTCCATCGGTAATATAAACAGAAAATCAAGAACCTTTTAATTAATTCTAATGAAAACACATTGTTTTTTATCATTTGTATTGGAAACAACATTGTCATATGTCTTTTCTTTGATCTAAATAAAACGAAACCTCGCTATATGACTTGAAGGTAAAATCCTCAAATATGGTAAAATAGTGACTTTTCACGTTAATCATGTAGTTTGGTAAAAAATATATTCATTTATACCAATATTTCGATACTATTTCATGTAGTATCACGATATGTGAGTTGACCTTCAAATCTCAGAATTTCGCATAATATTGCATTCTAAGCAAGTTTTCTTGCATTTTGTTTCGTACGAAAAATCATCGAATTAAGCAATATTTTGACGTTTATCATCCCCTTTTCCTCTATGAGATTTAAAAAAAATATCATCGAATTAGGCAATATTTTACCGTTTTTCCACGTTTTTGTGAATTTTCAGTTTATTGTTATTAATTCATTAAATATACGATAAAAATGATGCAAACACATAATTGATTAGAAATTAAACTTAAATACTTTATTTTCAATCAACCATTTGTTTCTCGTTAAAATACTGAATTGGATATTGAAAAGGGGAGAAGTTCGGTTTTTATTGCATATATCGACGTTTCAGCCAGATTAGAGCGGTTTTACGTGTACATCTTCCATCGGTAATATAAACGGAGAATCAGGATCATTTTAGTTAATTCTAATGAAAGCACATTGGCTTTTATCATTTGTATTGGAAACAACATAGTCATATGTCTTTTCTTGGATCTAAATAATACGAAACCTCGCTCTATGACTTGAAATTAAAATCTTCATATATGGTAAAATAATGACTTTTTTCACGTTTTTCATGTAGTTTGATATTACGTATGTATATTCATTTTTACCAATATTTCGATACTATTTCATGTAGTATCACGATATGTGATTTGGCCTTCAATTCTCAGAATTTCACATAATATTGCATTTTAAGCTAGTTTTCTTGCATTTTGTTTCGTACGAAAAATCATCGAATTTAGCAATATTTTGACGTTTATTATCTCCTTTTCCTTTATGTGATTTAAACAAAATACCATCGAATTAGGCAATATTTTGCCGTTTTTCCACGTTTTTGTGAATTTTCAGTCTATGGGTTATAATTCATTATATATACAATAAAAATGATGGAAACACATAATTGATTAGATAATAACCTTAAATACTTCATTTTCAATCATCTATTTGTTTCTCGTTAAAATACTGAGTAGAATATTGAAAAGGGGAGAAGTTCGGTTTTTATTGCTTATATCGACGTTTCAGCCGGATTAGAGCGGTTTACGTGTACCTCTTCCATCGGTAAAATAAACGGAAAATCAAGAACATTTTAGTTATTTCTAAAGAAAACACATTGTTTTTTATCATTTGTATTGGAAACAATATTGTCATATGTCTTTTCTTGGATCTAAATAATACGAAACCTCGCTCTATGATTTGAAGGTAAAATCTTCAAATATGGTAAAATAATGACTTTTTTCACGTTTTTCATGTAGTTTGATATTAAGTAAATATATTCATTTTTACCAATATTTCGATACTATTTCATGTAGTATCACAATATGTGATTTGGCCTTCAAATCTCAGAATGTCGCATAATATTGCATTTTAAGCTAGTTTTCTTGCATTTTGTTTCGTACGAAAAATCATCGAATTTAGCAATATATTTGACGTTTATCATCCCCCTTTCCTCTATGAGATTTATCATCGAATTAGGCAATATTTTGCCGTTTTTCCACGTTTTTGTGAATTTTCAGTTTATTGTTATTAATTCATTAAATATACGATAAAAATGATGCAAACACATAATTGATTAGATAATAAACTTAAATACTTCATTTTCAATCATCTATTTGTTTCTCGTTAAAATACTGAGTAAGATATTGAAAAGGGTATAAGTTCGGTTTTTATTGCATATATCGACGTTTCAGCCGGATTAGAGCGGTTTTACGTGTACATCTTCCATCGGTAATATAAACAGAAAATCAAGAACATTTTAGTTAATTCTAATGAAAACACATTGTTTTTTATCATTTGTATTGGAAACAACATTGTCATATGTCTTTTCTTTGATCTAAATAATACGAAATCTCGCTCTATGACTTGAAGGTAAAATCCTCAAATATGGTAAAATAGTGACTTTTTCACGTTAATCATGTAGTTTGATATTACGTAAATATATTCATTTTTACCAATATTTCGATACTATTTCATGTTGTATCACGATATGTGATTTGGACTTCAAGTCTCAGAATGTCGCATAATATTGCATTTTAAGCAAGTTTTCTTGCATTTTGTTTCGTACGAAAAATCATCAAATTTAGCAATATTTTGACGTTTATTATCTCCTTTTCCTTTTTGTGATTTAAACAAAATATCATCGAATTAGGCAATATTTTGTCGTTTTTCCACGTATTTGTGAATTTTCAGTCTATGGGTATTAATTCATTATATACACGATAAAAATGATGCAAACACGTATTTGATTAGATAATAACCTTAAATACTTTATTTTTAATCATCTATTTGTTTCTCGTTAAAATACTGAGTAGAATATTGACAAGGGGAGAAGTTCGGTTTTTATTGCATATTTCGACGTTTCAGCCGGATTAGAGCGGTTTTACGTGTACATCTTCCATGGCAAAATAAACGGAATATCAAGAACATTTTAGTTAATTCTAATAAACAACATTGTATTTTTATCATTTGTATTGGAAACAACAATGTCATATGTCTTTTCTTGGATCTAAATAATACGAAACCTCGCTCTATGATTTGTAGTTAAAATCCTCAAATATGGTAAAATAGTGACTTTTTCACGTCAATCATGTAGTTTGATATTACGTAAATATATTCATTTTTACCAATATTTCGATACTATTTCATGTAGTATCACAATATGTGATTTGGCCTTCAAATCTCAGAATGTTACATAATATTGCATTTTAAGCTAGTTTTCTTGCATTTTGTTTCGTACGAAAAATCATCGAATTTAGCAATATATTTGACGTTTATCATCCCCTTTTCCTCTATGAGATTTATCATCGAATTAGGCAATATTTTGCCGTTTTTCCACGTTTTTTTGAATTTTCAGTTTATTGTTATTAATTCATTAAATATACGATAAAAATGATGCAAACACATAATTGATTAGATAATAAACCTAAATACTTCATTTTTAATCATCTATTTGTTTCTCGTTAAAATAAAGAGTAAGATATTGAAAAGGGAAGAAGTTCGGTTTTTATTGCATATATCGACGTTTCAGCCGGATTAGAGCGGTTTTACGTGTACATCTTCCATCGGTAATATAAACAAAAAATCAAGAACATTTTAGTTAATTCTAATGAAAACACATTGTTTTTTATCATTTGTATTGGAAACAACATTGTCATATGTCTTTTCTTTGATCTAAATAATACGAAATCTCGCTCTATGACTTGAAGGTAAAATCCTCAAATATGGTAAAATAGTGACTTTTTCACGTTAATCATGTAGTTTGATATTACGTAAATATATTCATTTTTACCAATATTTCGATACTATTTCATGTTGTATCACGATATGTGATTTGGCCTTCAAATCTCAGAATTTCGCATAATATTGCATTTTAAGCAAGTTTTCTTGCATTTTGTTTCGTACGAAAAATCATCGAATTTAGCAATATTTTGACGTTTATCATCCCCTTTTCCGCAATGAGATTTAAACAAAATATCATCGAATTAGGCAATTTTTTGCCGTTTTTCCACGTTTTTGTGAATTTTCAGTTTATTGTTATTAATTCATTAAATATACGATAAAAATGATGCAAACACATAATTGATTACAAATTAACCTTAAATACTTTATTTTCAATCATCTATTTGTTTCTCGTTAAAATACTGAGTAGAATATTAAAAAGGGGAGAAGTTTGGTTTTTATTGCATATATCGACGTTTCAGCCGGATTAGAGCGGTTTTACGTGTACCTCTTCCATCGGTAAAATAAACGGAAGATCAAGAACATTTTAGTTATTTCTAATGAAAACACATTGTTTTTTATCATTTGTATTGGAAACAACATTGTCATATGTCTTTTCTTGGATCTAAATAATACGAAACCTCGCTCTTAGCCGAACCCCCCTCCTTGCAGTTTTCAAAATATCCCAAACATCCCAAATTCGACCCTTGAGAATGTTTTTGGAGCCAAATTCTGGCTCTCTGCACGTATTTGCTGTTTGAAATTACGACTTTTTATCCCAAACATCCCAAACTTGACGCTTGAAAATATGCCAATTACTGAAAGATGCGATGGGTCACGTTTTGCCCAAACCCCCCTGCAGTTTGCAAAATATCCCAAACATCCAAATTCGACCTTTGAGCCATATTTTGGAGCCAAATTCTAGCTTTCTGCACGTATTCGCAATTTGAAATTACGACATTTTATACCGAAAATATGCCAATTACTAAGTGCAGCGATGGATCACATTTTGCCCAGGCCTTCCCTGCACTATGCAAAATATCCCAAACATCCCATATTCGACCCATGAGCTATATTTTGGAGCCAAATTCTGGCTCTCTGCACGTATTCGCATTTTGAAATTATGACTTTTTATACCGAAAATATGCCAATTACTGAGAGCAGCGATAGGTCACATTTAGCCGAAACCCCCTCCTTGCAGTTTTCAAAACTTCCCAAACATCCCAAATTCGATCCTTGAGAATGTTTTTGGAGCCAAATTTTGGCTCTCTGCACGTATTCGCTGTTTGAAATTACGATTTTTTATCCCAAACGTCCAAAACTTGACGCTTGAAATTACTGAAAGAAACGATGGGTCACGTTTTGCCCAAACCCCCCTGCAGTTTGCAAAATATCCCAAACATCCAAATTCGACCTTTGAGCCATATTTTGGAGCCAAATTCTAGCTTTCTGCACGTATTCGCCCTTTGAAATTACGTCATTTTATACCGAAAGTATGCCAATTACTGAGAGCGGCGATGGGTCACATTTTGCCCAAACCCCCCTTCAGTTTTCAAAATATACCAAACATCCCAAATTCGACCCGGGAGCGTTATTTTGGGGCCAAATTCTGGCTCTCTGCACGTATTTGCAGTTTGAAATTACGACTTTTTATACGGAAAATATGCCAATTACTGAAAGCAGCGATGCGTCACATTTTGCCCAAACCCCGCTTGCAGTTTTCAAATATCCCAAACATCCCAAATTCGAATCTTGAGCCATACTTTATAGCCAAATTCTAGCTCTCTGCACGTATTCGCAGTTTGAAATTATGACTTTTTATACTGAAAATATGTCAATTACGGAAAGCGGCGATGGATCACATTAGGCCCAAACCCTGCCTGCAGTTTTAAAAATATCCCAAACATCCCAAATTCGACCCTGGAGCCTTATTTTGGAGCCAAATTCTGGCTCTCTTCACGTATTCGCAGTTTGAAATTACGATATTTTATACCGAAAATATGCCAATTACTGAGAGCAGCGATGGGTCACATTTTGCCCAAACCCACCTGCAGTTTTCAAAATATCCCAAACATCGCAAATTTGACCCTTGAGCGAAATTTTGGAGCGAGGCTGAAGAGAGTGAAGCAGAGGCTTAAGAGAGGGATGCAGAGGCACAAGAAAATGATGAAGAGGCTCAAGAGAGTGCTGCTGAGGCTCAAGAGAGGGATGCTGAGGCTCCAGAGAGTGATGCAGAGGCTCCAGAGAGTGATGAAGAGGCTGAAGTGAGAGATGCAGAGGCTTAAGAGAGTGACACAGAGGCTCAAGAGTGATGCAGAGGCTCAAGAGAATGATGTAGAGGCTTAAGAGAGGGATGCAGAGGCTCAAGAGAATGATGCAGAGGCTCATGAGAGTGATGCAAACGATCAAGATAGGAATGCAGAGGCTTAAGAGAGTGATGCAGAGGCTCAAGAGTCGGATGTAGAGGCTCAAGAGAGTAAGTCAGAAGCTCAAGAGAGTGATGCAGAGGCTTAAGAAAGTGATGCACAGGCTGAAGAGAGTGATGCAGAGGCTCAAAAGAGTGATAAACATCCCAAATTCGACGCTTGAGTCATAATTTGGAGCAAAATTCGGGCTCTCTGCACGTATTAGCAGTTTGAAATTATGACATTTTATACCGAAAATATGCCAATTACTGAGTGCACCGATGGATCACATTTTGCCCAAGCCATCCCCGCTGTTTTCAAAATATCCCAAACATCCCAAGTTTGACCCTTGAGCCATATTTTGGAGCCAAGTTTTGGCTTTCTGCATGTATTCGTTGTTTGAAATTACGACTTTTTATAACGAAAATATGCCAATTACTGAAAGCAGCGATGGATCACATTTTGACGAAACCCTCTCTGCAGTTATCAAATTATCCCAAACATCCCAAATTCGACTCTTGAGTCATGTTTTGGAGCCAAATTCTGGCTCTCTGCACGTATTCGCAGTTTGAATTTACGACTTTTTATATCGAAAATATGCCAATTACTGAGAGCGGTGATCGATAAAGTTTTGCCCCCAACCTTCCTTGCAATTTTCAAAATATCCGAAACATCCTAAATTTGAACCTTGAGAATTATGTTGGAGCTAAATTCTGGCTCTCTGTACGTATTCGCAGTTTGAAATTACGACTCTTTATCCCAAACTTCCCAAATTTGACGCTTGAAAATATGCCAATTACTGAAAACAGCGATCGGTCTCATTGCTCAAACTCCCTGGCAGTTTGCAAAATATCCCAAACATCCCAAATTCGACCTTTGAGCCATATTTTGGAGCCAAAATCAAGCTTTCTGCGAGTATTCGCAGTTTGAAATTACGAATTTTTATACCGAAAACATGACAATTACTGAAAACGGCGTTGGATCATATTTTGCCCAAACCCTCCCTGCAGTTTTCAAAATATCCCAAACATTCCAAATTCCACGCTTGAGCCATATTTTGGAGCCAAATTCCGGCTCTCTGCACGTATTCGCAGTTTGAAATTAATTCATTTTCTACCGAAAATATGCCAATTACTGATTGCGACGATGGGTCACACTTTGCCCAAACTCCCCTGCTATTTTCATAATATTCCAAACATCCCAAATTCGACCCATGACCTATATTTTGAAGCCAAATTCTGGCTCTCTGCACGTATTCGCAGTTTGAAATTACGAGTTTTTATACCGAAAATATGCCAATTACTGAGAGCAGCGATGGATCACATTTTGCCCAAACCATTCATGTAGTTTTCAAAATATCCCAAACATCCCAAATTCGACCCTTGAGAATTTTTTTGGAGCTAATTTCTGGCTCTCTGCATGTATTCGCAGTTTGAAATTATGACTTTTTATCCCAAACATCCCAAATTTGACGCTTGAAAATAAGCCAATTACTGAAACCAGCGATGGGTCACATTTTGCCCAACCCCCCCGGCAGTTTGCAAAATATTCCAAACATCCCAAATTCGACCCATGAGCTATATTTTGGAGCCAAATTCGGGCTCTCTGCACGTATTCGCTGTTTGAAATTACGATATTTTATAACGAAAACATGACAAATACTGAAAGCGGCGATGGATCACATTTTGCCCAAACCCTTCCTGCAGTTTTCAAAATATCCCAAACATCCCAAATTCGACGCTTGAGCCATATTTTGGAGCCAAATTCGGGGTCTCTGCACGTGTTCGCAGTTTGAAATTATTTCATTTTATACCGAAAATATGCCAATTACTGAGTGCGGCGATGGACCACATTTTACCCAGGCCCTCCCTTCAGTTTTCAAAATATCTCAAACATCCCCAATTCAACCCTTGAGCCCTATTTAGGAGCCAAATTTTGGCTTTCTGCATGTATTTGCAGTTTGAAATTACGACTTTTCATACCGAAAATATGCCAATTACTGAAAGCGGCGATGGATCACATTTTGCCCAAACCCTCCCTGTAGTTTCCAAAATATCCCAAACATCCAAAATTCAACGCTTGAGCCATATTTTGGAGCCAAATTCTAGCTCTCTGCACGTTTTCGCAGTTTGAATTTACGACTTTTTATACCGAAAATATGCCAATTACTGAGAGCGGCGGTGGATCAAATTTTGCCCCAAACCTTCCCTGCAATTTTCAAAATATCCCAAACATCCTAAATTTGAACCTTGAGAATTATTTTGGAGCTAAATTCTGGCTCTCTGCACGTATTCGCAGTTTGAAATTATGACTTTTTATCCCAAACTTCCCAAATTTGACCCTTGAAAATAAGCCAATTACTGAAATCAGCGATGGGTCACATTTTGCCCAAACCCCCCGGCAGTTTGCAAAATATCCCAAACATCCCAAATACTACGCTTGAGCCATATTTTGAAGCCAAATTCGGGCTCTCTGCACGTATTCACTGTTTGAAATTTCGACTTTTTATACCGAAAATATGCCAATTACTGAGAGCGGTGATGGGTCACATTTTGTCCAACCCCCCCCCCCCCCTCCTGCAAGTTTAAGGTTAATTTCTAATCAACTTTGTGTTTGCATTATTTTTATTATTTATTTGATATTTTAATATTTATTGATATTTAATATTTATTTGATATTTAAGCAAGAAAACTTGCTTAAAATGGAAAATTTGCGAAATTCTAAGATTTGAAGGCCAGATCACATATCGTGAGAAAACATGAAGTAGTATCGAAATATTGGTAAAAACGAATATATATACGTAAAATCACACTAAATGAATACCGTGAAAAAAGTCACTATAATACCATATTTGAGGAATTTAACTTCAAATCATAGAGCGAGTGTTCGTATTATTTAGATCCAAGAAAGACATATGACCATGTGATACTACATGAAATAGTATCGAAATATTGGTAAAAATGAATCTATTTACGTAATATCAAACTACATGAAAAACGTGAAAAAAGTCATTATTATACCAAATTTGAGGATTTTAACTTCGAATCATAGAGCGACGTTTCGTATTTTTTAGACCGTAGAAAAGACGTATAAAGATGTTGCTTCCAATACAAATGATAAAAATCAATGTGTTTTCATTAAAATTAACTGAAATGTTCCTGATTTTTGGTTTATATTACCGATGGAAGATGTACACGTAAAACCGTTCTAATCCGGCTGAAACGTCGATATATGCAATAAAAACAGAACTTCTCCCCATTTCAATAACTTACTCAATATTTTAACAAGAAACAAATAGATGATTGAAAATGAAGAATTTAAGGTTATTTTCTGATCAATTATGTGTTTGCATCATTTTTATCGTATATTTAATGAATTAATAACAATAAACTGAAAATTAAAGAAAACGTGGAAAAACGGCCTAATTCGATGATATTTTGTTTAAATCACATACAGGAAAAGGGGATGATAAAGGTCAAAATATTGATAAATTCGATGATTTTTAGTACAAAACAAAATGCAAGAAAACTTGCTTAAAATGCAAAATTTGCGAAATTCTAAGATTTGAAGGGCAAATCACATATCGTGAGAAAACATGTAGTATCGGAATATTGGTAAAAACGAATATATATACGTAAAATCACACTAAATGAATAACGTGAAAAAAGTCACTATATTACCATATTTGAGGATTTTAACTTCAAATCATAGAGCGAGGTTTCGTATTATTTAGATCCAAGAAAAGACATATGACAATGTTGTTTCAAATACAAATGATAAAAATCAATGTGTTTTCATTAGAATTAACTAAAATGTTCTTGATTTTCCATTTATATTACCGATGGAAGATGTACACGTAAAACCGTTCTAATCCGGCTGAAACGTCGATATATGCAATAAAAACAGAACTTCTCCCCTTTTTAATATCTTACTCAGTATTTTAACGAGAAACAAATAGTTGACTGAAAATGAAGTGTTTAAGGTTAATTTCAAATCAATTATGTGTTTGCATCATTTTTATCGTATATTTAATGAATTAATAGCAATAAACTGAAAATTAACAAAAACGTGGAAAAACAGCAAAATATTGCCTAATTCGATGATATTTTGTTTATATCACATAAAGGAAAAGGGGATGATAAACGTTAAAATATTGCTGAATTCGATGATTTTTAGTACGAAACAAAATGCAAGAAAACTTGCTTAAAATGCAATATTATTCGAAAATCTGAGATTTGAAGGCCAAATCACATATCGTGATACTACATGAAATAGTATCGAAATATTGGTAAAAATGAATATATTTACGTAATATCAAACTACATGAAAAACGTGAAAAAAGTCATTATCATACCAAATTTGAGGATTTTAACTTCGAATCATAGAGCGACGTTTCGTATTTTTTAGACCCTAGAAAAGACGTATAAAGATGCTGCTTCCAATACAAATGATAAAAATCAATGTGTTTTCATTACAATTAACTAAAATGTTCCTGATTTTCGGTTTATATTACCGATGGAAGATGTACACGTAAAACCGTTCTACTCCGGCTGAAACGTCGATATATGCATTAAAAACAGAACTTTTCCCTTTTCAATATCTTACTCAGTATTTTAACGAGAAACAAATATATGATTGAAAAAGAAGTATTTAAGGTTATTTTCATATCAATTATGTGTTTGCATAATTTTTATCGTATATTTAATGAATTAATAACAATAAACTGAAAATTAAAGAAAACGTGCAAAAACGGCCTAATTCGATGATATTTTGTTTAAATCACATACAGGAAAAGGGGATGATAAAGGTCAAAATATTGATAAATTCGATGATTTTTAGTACAAAACAAAATGCAAGAAAACTTGCTTAAAATGCAAAATTTGCGAAATTCTAAGATTTGAAGGGTAAATCACATATCGTGAGAAAACATGAAGTAGTATTGAAATATTGGTAAAAACGAATATATATACGTAAAATCACACTACATGAATAACGTGAAAAAAGTCACTATACTACCATATTTGAGGATTTTAACTTCAAATCATAGAGCGAGGTTTCGTATTATTTAGATCCTAGAAAAGACATATGACAATGTTGTTTCAAATACAAATGATAAAAATCAATGTGTTTTCATTAGAATTAACTAAAATGTTCCTGATTTTCCGTTTATATTACCGATGGAAGATGTACACGTAAAACCGCTCTAATCCGGCTGAAACGTCGATATATGCAATAAAAACAGAACTTCTCCCCTTTCCAATATCTTACTCAGTATTTTAACGAGAAACAAATAGTTGATTGAAAATGAAGTGCTTAAGGTTAATTTCTAATCAATTATGTGTTTGCATTATTTTTATCGTATATTTAATGAATTAATAGCAATAAACTGAAAATTCACAAAAACGTAAAAAAACAGCAAAATATTGCCTAATTCGATGATATTTTGTTTATATCACGTAAAGGAAAAGGGGTTGGCAACATCTTTATACGTCTTTTCTAGGGTCTAAAAAATACGAAACGTCGCTCTATGATTCGAAGTTAAAATCCTCAAATTTGGTATAATAATGACTTTTTTCACGTTTTTCATGTAGTTTGATATTACGGAAATATATTCATTTTTACCAATATTTCGATACTATTTCATGTAGTATCACGATATGTGATTTGGCCTTCAAATCTCAGATTTTCGAATAATATTGCATTTTAAGCAAGTTTTCTTGCATTTTGTTTCGTACTAAAAATCATCGAATTCAGCAATATTTTAACGTTTATCATCCCCTTTTCCTTTATGTGATATAAACAAAATATCATCGAATTAGGCAATATTTTGCTGTTTTTCCACGTTTTTGTGAATTTTCAGTTTATTGCTATTAATTCATTAAATATACGTTAAAAATGATGCAAACTCATAATTGATTTGAAATTAACCTTAAACACTTCATTTTCAGTCAACTATTTGTTTCTCGTTAAAATACTGAGTAAGATATTAAAAAGGGGAGAAGTTCTGTTTTTATTGCATATATCGACGTTTCAGCCGGATTAGAACTGTTTTACGTGTACATCTTCCATCGGTAATATAAATGGAAAATCAAGAACATTTTAGTTAATTCTAATGAAAACACATTGATTTTTATCATTTGTATTTGAAACAACATTGTCATATGTCTTTTCTTGGATCTAAATAATACGAAACCTCGCTCTATGATTTGAAGTTAAAATCCTCAAATATGGTAATATAGTGACTTTTGTCACGTTATTCATTTAGTGTGATTTTACGTATATATATTCGTTTTTACCAATATTCCGATACTACATGTTTTCTCACGATATGTGATTTGCCCTTCAAATCTTAGAATTTCGCAAATTTTGCATTTTAAGCAAGTTTTCTTGCATTTTGTTTTGTACTAAAAATCATCGAATTTATCAATATTTTGACCTTTATCATCCCCTTTTCCTGTATGTGATTTAAACAAAATATCATCGAATTTGGCCGTTTTTCCACGTTTTCTTTAATTTTCAGTTTATTGTTATTAATTCATTAAATATACGATAAAAATGATGCAAACACATAATTGATCAGAAAATAACCTTAAATACTTCATTTTCAATCATATATTTGTTTCTCGTTAAAATATTGAGTAAGTTATTGAAAAGGGGAGAAGTTCTGTTTTTATTGCATATATCGACGTTTCAGCCGGATTAGAACGGTTTTACGTGTACATCTTCCATCGGTAATATAAACCGAAAATCAGGAACATTTTAGTTGATTTTAATGAAAACACATTAATTTTTATCATTTGTATTGGAAGCAACATCTTTATACGTCTTTTCTAGGGTCTAAAAAATACGAAACGTCGCTCTATGATTCGAAGTTAAAATCCTCAAATTTGGTATAATAATGACTTTTTTCACGTTTTTCATGTAGTTTGATATTACGGAAATATATTCATTTTTACCCATATTTCGATACTATTTCATGTAGTATCACGATATGTGATTTGGCCTTCAAATCTCAGATTTTCGAATAATATTGCATTTTAAGCAAGTTTTCTTGCATTTTGTTTCGTACTAAAAATTATCGAATTCAGCAATATTTTAACGTTTATCATCCCCTTTTCCTTTATGTGATATAAACAAAATATCATCGAATTAGGCAATATTTTGCTGTTTTTCCACGTTTTTGTTAATTTTCAGTTTATTGCTATTAATTCATTAAATATACGATAAAAATGATGCAAACACATAATTGATCAGAAAATAACCTTAAATTCTTCATTTTCAATCATCTATTTGTTTCTCGTTAAAATATTGAGTAAGTTATTGAAAAGGGGAGAAGTTCTGTTTTTATTGCATATATCGACGTTTCAGCCGGATTAGAACGGTTTTACGTGTACATCTTCCATCGGTAATATAAACCAAAAATCAGGAACATTTCAGTTAATTTTAATGAAAACACATTGATTTTTATCATTTGTATTGGAAGCAACATCTTTATACGTCTTTTCTAGGGTCTAAAAAATACGAAACGTCGCTCTATGATTCGAAGTTAAAATCCTCAAATTTGGTATAATAATGACTTTTTTCACGTTTTTCATGTAGTTTGATATTACGTAAATAGATTCATTTTTACCAATATTTCGATACTATTTCATGTAGTATCACATGGTCATATGTCTTTCTTGGATCTAAATAATACGAACACTCGCTCTATGATTTGAAGTTAAATTCCTCAAATATGGTATTATAGTGACTTTTTTCACGGTATTCATTTAGTGTGATTTTACGTATATATATATTCGTTTTTACCAATATTTCGATACTACTTCATGTTTTCTCACGATATGTGATCTGGCCTTCAAATCTTAGAATTTCGCAAATTTTCCATTTTAAGCAAGTTTTCTTGCTTAAATATCAAATAAATATTAAATATCAATAAATATTAAAATATCAAATAAATAATAAAAATAATGCAAACACAAAGTTGATTAGAAATTAACCTTAAACTTGCAGGTGGGGGGGGGGGGTTGGACAAAATGTGACCCATCACCGCTCTCAGTAATTGGCATATTTTCGGTATAAAAAGTCGAAATTTCAAACAGTGAATACGTGCAGAGAGCCCGAATTTGGCTTCAAAATATGGCTCAAGCGTAGTATTTGGGATGTTTGGGATATTTTGCAAACTGCCGGGGGGTTTGGGCAAAATGTGACCCATCGCTGCTTTCAGTAATTGGCTTATTTTCAAGGGTCAAATTTGGGAAGTTTGGGATAAAAAGTCATAATTTCAAACTGCGAATACGTGCAGAGAGCCAGAATTTAGCTCCAAAATAATTCTCAAGGTTCAAATTTAGGATGTTTGGGATATTTTGAAAATTGCAGGGAAGGTTTGGGGCAAAATTTGATCCACCGCCGCTCTCAGTAATTGGCATATTTTCGGTATAAAAAGTCGTAAATTCAAACTGCGAAAACGTGCAGAGAGCTAGAATTTGGCTCCAAAATATGGCTCAAGCGTTGAATTTTGGATGTTTGGGATATTTTGGAAACTACAGGGAGGGTTTGGGCAAAATGTGATCCATCGCCGCTTTCAGTAATTGGCATATTTTCGGTATGAAAAGTCGTAATTTCAAACTGCAAATACATGCAGAAAGCCAAAATTTGGCTCCTAAATAGGGCTCAAGGGTCAAACTTGGGATGTTTGGGATATTTTGAAAACAGCGGGGATGGCTTGGGCAAAATGTGATCCATCGGTGCACTCAGTAATTGGCATATTTTCGGTATAAAATGTCATAATTTCAAACTGCTAATACGTGCAGAGAGCCCGAATTTTGCTCCAAATTATGACTCAAGCGTCGAATTTGGGATGTTTATCACTCTTTTGAGCCTCTGCATCACTCTCTTCAGCCTGTACATCACTTTCTTAAGCCTCTGCATCACTCTCTTGAGCTTCTGACTTACTCTCTTGAGCCTCTACATCCGACTCTTGAGCCTCTGCATCACTCTCTTAAGCCTCTGCATTCCTATCTTGATCGTTTGCATCACTCTCATGAGCCTCTGCATCATTCTCTTGAGCCTCTGCATCCCTCTCTTAAGCCTCTACATCATTCTCTTGAGCCTCTGCATCACTCTTGAGCCTCTGTGTCACTCTCTTAAGCCTCTGCATCACTCTCTGGAGCCTCTGCATCACTCTCTGGAGCCTCAGCATCCCTCTCTTGAGCCTCAGCAGCACTCTCTTGAGCCTCTTCATCATTTTCTTGTGCCTCTGCATCCCTCTCTTAAGCCTCTGCTTCACTCTCTTCAGCCTCGCTCCAAAATTTCGCTCAAGGGTCAAATTTGCGATGTTTGGGATATTTTGAAAACTGCAGGTGGGTTTGGGCAAAATGTGACCCATCGCTGCTCTCAGTA
This sequence comes from Procambarus clarkii, assembly GCF_040958095.1. Lineage (NCBI taxonomy): Eukaryota > Metazoa > Arthropoda > Malacostraca > Decapoda > Cambaridae > Procambarus > Procambarus clarkii. Next base: position 56,934,338 of record NC_091155.1, read on the forward strand.
ATTGGCATATTTTCGGTATAAAATATCGTAATTTCAAACTGCGAATACGTGAAGAGAGCCAGAATTTGGCTCCAAAATAAGGCTCCAGGGTCGAATTTGGGATGTTTGGGATATTTTTAAAACTGCAGGGAGGGTTTGGGCCTAATGTGATCCATCGCCGCTTTCCGTAATTGACATATTTTCAGTATAAAAAGTCATAATTTCAAACTGCGAATACGTGCAGAGAGCTAGAATTTGGCTATAAAGTATATCTCAAGATTCGAATTTGGGATGTTTGGGATATTTGAAAACTGCAAGCGGGGTTTGGGCAAAATGTGACGCATCGCTGCTTTCAGTAATTGGCATATTTTCCGTATAAAAAGTCGTAATTTCAAACTGCAAATACGTGCAGAGAGCCAGAATTTGGCCCCAAAATAACGCTCCCGGGTCGAATTTGGGATGTTTGGTATATTTTGAAAACTGCATGGGGGTTTGGGCAAAATGTGACCCATCGCCGCTCTCAGTAATTGGCATATTTTCGGTATAAAATGACGTAATTTCAAAGGGCGAATACGTGCAGAAAGCTAGAATTTGGCTCCAAAATATGGCTCAAAGGTCGAATTTGGATGTTTGGGATATTTTGCAAACTGCAGGGGGCTTTGGGCAAAACGTGACCTATCGTTTCTTTCAGTAATTTCAAGCGTCAAGTTTTGGACGTTTGGGATAAAAAATCGTAATTTCAAACAGCGAATACGTGCAGAGAGCCAAAATTTGGCTCCAAAAACATTCTCAAGGATCGAATTTGGGACGTTTGGGAAGTTTTGAAAACTGCAAGGAGGGGGTTTCGGCTAAATGTGACTTATCGCTGCTCTCAGTAATTGGCATATTTTCGGTATAAAAAGTCATAATTTCAAAATGCGAATACGTGCAGAGAGCCAGAATTTGGCTCCAAAATATAGCTCATGGGTCGAATATGGGATGTTTGGGATATTTTGCATAGTGCAGGGAAGGCCTGGGCAAAATGTGATCCATCGCTGCACTTAGTAATTGGCATATTTTCGGTATAAAATGTCGTAATTTCAAACTGCGAATACGTGCAGAAAGCTAGAATTTGGCTCTAAAATATGGCTCAAAGGTCGAATTTGGATGTTTGGGATATTTTGCAAACTGCAGGGGGGTTTGGGCAAAACGTGACCCATCGCATCTTTCAGTAATTGGCATATTTTCAAGCGTCAAGTTTGGGATGTTTGGGATAAAAAGTCGTAATTTCAAACAGCAAATACGTGCAGAGAGCCAGAATTTGGCTCCAAAAACATTCTCAAGGGTCGAATTTGGGATGTTTGGGATATTTTGAAAACTGCAAGGAGGGGGGTTCGGCTAAGAGCGAGGTTTCGTATTATTTAGATCCAAGAAAAGACATATGACAATGTTGTTTCCAATACAAATGATAAAAAACAATGTGTTTTCATTAGAAATAACTAAAATGTTCTTGATCTTCCGTTTATTTTACCGATGGAAGAGGTACACGTAAAACCGCTCTAATCCGGCTGAAACGTCGATATATGCAATAAAAACCGAACTTCTCCCCTTTTCAATATTCTACTCAGTATTTTAACGAGAAACAAATAGATGATTGAAAATAAAGTATTTAAGGTTAATTTGTAATCAATTATGTGTTTGCATCATTTTTATCGTAAATTTAATGAATTAATAACAATAAACTGAAAATTCACAAAAACGTGGAAAAACGGCAAAAAATTGCCTAATTCGATGATATTTTGTTTAAATCTCATTGCGGAAAAGGGGATGATAAACGTCAAAATATTGCTAAATTCGATGATTTTTCGTACGAAACAAAATGCAAGAAAACTTGCTTAAAATGCAATATTATGCGAAATTCTGAGATTTGAAGGCCAAATCACATATCGTGATACAACATGAAATAGTATCGAAATATTGGTAAAAATGAATATATTTACGTAATATCAAACTACATGATTAACGTGAAAAAGTCACTATTTTACCATATTTGAGGATTTTACATTCAAGTCATAGAGCGAGATTTCGTATTATTTAGATCAAAGAAAAGACATATGACAATGTTGTTTCCAATACAAATGATAAAAAACAATGTGTTTTCATTAGAATTAACTAAAATGTTCTTGATTTTCTGTTTATATTACCGATGGAAGATGTACACGTAAAACCGCTCTAATCCGGCTGAAACGTCGATATATGCAATAAAAACCGAACTTCTCCCCTTTTCAATATCTTACTCTTTATTTTAACGAGAAACAAATAGATGATTAAAAATGAAGTATTTAGGTTTATTATCTAATGAATTATGTGTTTGCATCATTTTTATCGTATATTTAATGAATTAATAACAATAAACTGAAAATTCAAAAAAACGTGGAAAAACGGCAAAATATTGCCTAATTCGATGATAAATCTCATAGAGGAAAAGGGGATGATAAACGTCAAATATATTGCTAAATTCGATGATTTTTCGTACGAAACAAAATGCAAGAAAACTAGCTTAAAATGCAATATTATGTAACATTCTGAGATTTGAAGGCCAAATCACATATTGTGATACTACATGAAATAGTATCGAAATATTGGTAAAAATGAATATATTTACGTAATATCAAACTACATGATTGACGTGAAAAAGTCACTATTTTACCATATTTGAGGATTTTAACTACAAATCATAGAGCGAGGTTTCGTATTATTTAGATCCAAGAAAAGACATATGACATTGTTGTTTCCAATACAAATGATAAAAATACAATGTTGTTTATTAGAATTAACTAAAATGTTCTTGATATTCCGTTTATTTTACCATGGAAGATGTACACGTAAAACCGCTCTAATCCGGCTGAAACGTCGAAATATGCAATAAAAACCGAACTTCTCCCTTTGTCAATATTCTACTCAGTATTTTAACGAGAAACAAATAGATGATTAAAAATAAAGTATTTAAGGTTATTATCTAATCAAATACGTGTTTGCATCATTTTTATCGTATATATAATGAATTAATACCCATAGACTGAAAATTCACAAAAACGTGGAAAAACGACAAAATATTGCCTAATTCGATGATATTTTGTTTAAATCACAAAAAGGAAAAGGAGATAATAAACGTCAAAATATTGCTAAATTTGATGATTTTTCGTACGAAACAAAATGCAAGAAAACTTGCTTAAAATGCAATATTATGCGAAATTCTGAGATTTGAAGGCCAAATCACATATTGTGATACTACATGAAATAGTATCGAAATATTGGTAAAAATGAATATATTTACTTAATATCAAACTACATGAAAAACGTGAAAAAAGTCATTATTTTACCATATTTGAAGATTTTACCTTCAAATCATAGAGCGAGGTTTCGTATTATTTAGATCCAAGAAAAGACATATGACAATGTTGTTTCCAATACAAATGATAAAAAACAATGTGTTTTCTTTAGAAATAACTAAAATGTTCTTGATTTTCCGTTTATTTTACCGATGGAAGAGGTACACGTAAAACCGCTCTAATCCGGCTGAAACGTCGATATATGCAATAAAAACCGAACTTCTCCCCTTTTCAATATTCTACTCAGTATTTTAACGAGAAACAAATAGATGATTGAAAATGAAGTATTTAAGGTTATTATCTAATCAATTATGTGTTTGCATCATTTTTATCGTATATTTAATGAATTAATAACAATAAACTGAAAATTCACAAAAACGTGGAAAAACGGCAAAATATTGCCTAATTCGATGATAAATCTCATAGAGGAAAGGGGGATGATAAACGTCAAATATATTGCTAAATTCGATTATTTTTCGTACGAAACAAAATGCAAGAAAACTAGCTTAAAATGCAATATTAGGCGAAATTCTGAGATTTGAAGGCCAAATCACATATCGTGATTCTACATGAAATAGTATCGAAATATTGGTAAAAATGAATATGATGCGTAATATCAAACTACATGAAAAACGTGAAAAAAGTCATTATTTTACCATATATGAAGATTTTAACTTCAAATCATAGAGCGAGGTTTCGTATTATTTAGATCCAAGAAAAGACATATGACTATGTTGTTTCCAATACAAATGATAAAAGCCAATGTGCTTTCATTAGAATTAACTAAAATGTTCCTGATTCTCCGTTTATATTACCGATGGAAAATGTACACGTAAAACCGCTCTAATCTGGCTGAAACGTCGATATATGCAATAAAAACCGAACTTCTCCCCTTTTCAATATCCTATTCAGTATTTTAACGAGAAACAAATTGTTGATTGAAAATAAAGTATTTAAGTTTAATTTCTAATCAATTATGGGTTTGCATCATTTTTATCGTATATTTAATGAATTAATAACAATAAACTGAAAATTCGCAAAATCGTGGAAAAACAGCAAAATATTGCCTAATTCGATGATATTTTGTTTAAATCTCATAGAGGAAAAGGGGATGATAAACGTCAAAATATTGCTAAATTCGATGATTTTTCGTACGAAACAAAATGCAAGAAAACTTGCTTAAAATGCAATATTATGCGACATTCTGAGATTTGAACGCCAAATCACATAATGTGATACTACATGAAATAGTATCGAAATATTGGTAAAAATGAATATATTTACGTAATATCAAACTACATGAAAAACGTGAAAAAGTCATTATTTTACCATATATGAAGATTTTACCTTCAAATCATAGAGCGAGGTTTCGTATTATTTAGATCCAAGAAAAGACATATGACAATGTTGTTTCCAATACAAATGATAAAAAACAATGTGTTTTCTTTAGAAATAACAAAAATGTTCTTGATTTTCCGTTTATTTTACCGATGGAAGAGGTACACGTAAAACCGCTCTAATCCGGCTGAAACGTCGATATATGCAATAAAAACCGAACTTCTCCCCTTTTCAATATTCTACTCAGTATTTTAACGAGAAACAAATAGATGATTGAAAATGAAGTATTTAAGGTTATTATCTAATCAATTATGTGTTTCCATCATTTTTATTGTATATATAATGAATTATAACCCATAGACTAATAATTCACAAAAACGTGGAAAAACGGCAAAATATTGCCTAATTCGATGATATTTTCTTTAAATCACATAAAGGAAAAGGAGATAATAAACGTCAAAATATTGCTAAATTCGATGATTTTTCGTACGAAACAAAATGCAAGAAAACTAGCTTAAAATGCAATATTATACGAAATTCTGAGATTTGAAGGCCAAATCACATATCGTGATACTACATGAAATAGTATCGAAATATTGGTAAAAATGAATATGATACGTAATATCAAACTACATGAAAAACGTGAAAAAAGTCATTATTTTACCATATATGAAGATTTTACCTTCAAATCATAGAGCGAGGTTTCGTATTATTTAGATCCAAGAAAAGACATATGACTATGTTGTTTCCAATACAAATGATAAAAGCCAATGTGCTTTCATTAGAATTAACTAAAATGTTCCTGATTTTCCGTTTATATTACCGATGGAAGATGTACACGTAAAACCGCTCTAATCTGGCTGAAACGTCGATATATGCAATAAAAACCGAACTTCTCCCCTTTTCAATATCCAATTCAGTATTTTAACGAGAAACTAATGGTTGATTGAAAATAAAGTATTTAAGTTTAATTTCTAATCAATTATGTGTTTGCATCATTTTTATCGTATATTTAATGAATTAATAACAATAAACTGAAAATTCACAAAAACGTGGAAAAACGGCAAAATATTGCCTAATTCGATGATATTTTGTTTAAATTTCATAGAGGAAAAGGGGATGATAAACGTCAAAATATTGCTAAATTCGATGATTTTTCGTACGAAACAAAATGCAAGAAAACTTGCTTAAAATGCAATATTATGCGACATTCTGAGATTTGAAGGCCAAATCACATAATGTGATACTACATGAAATAGTATCGAAATATTGGTAAAAATGAATATATTTACGTAATATCAAACTACATAATTGACGTGAAAAAGTCACTATTTTACCATATTTGAGGATTTTAACTTCAAATCATAGAGCGAGGTTTCGTATTATTTAGATCCAAGAAAAGACATATGACATTGTTGTTTCCAATACAAATGATAAAAAAACAATGTTGTTTCATTAGAATTAACTAAAATGTTCTTGATTTTCCGTTTATTTTACCGATGGAAGATGTACACGTAAAACCGCTCTAATCCGGCTGAAACGTCGATATATGCAATAAAAACCGAGTTTCTCCCCTTTTCAATATTCTACTCAGTATTTTAACGAGAAACAAATAGATGATTGAAAATGAAGTATTTAAGGTTATTACCTAATCAATTATGTGTTTCCATCATTTTTATTGTATATATAACGAATTATAACCCATAGACTGAAAATTCACAAAAACGTGGAAAAACGGCAAAATATTGCCTAATTCAATGATATTTTGTTTAAGTCACATAAAGGAAAAGGAGATAATAAACGTCAAAATATTGCTAAATTCGATGATTTTTCGTACGAAACAAAATGCAAGAAAACTTGCTTAAAATGCAATATTATGCGAAAATCTGAGATTTGAAGGCCAAATCACATATCGTGATACTACATGAAATAGTATCGAAATATTGGTAAAAATGAATATATTTACTTAATATCAAACTACATGAAAAACGTGAAAAAAGTCATTATTTTACCATATATGAAGATTTTACCTTCAAATCATAGAGCGAGGTTTCGTATTATTTAGATCCAAGAAAAGACATATGACAATGTTGTTTCCAATACAAATGATAAAAAACAATGTGTTTTCTTTAGAAATAACTAAAATGTTCTTGATTTTCCGTTTATTTTACCGATGGAAGAGGTACACGTAAAACCGCTCTAATCCGGCTGAAACGTCGATATATGCAATAAAAACCGAACTTCTCCCCTTTTCAATATTCTACTCAGTATTTTAACGAGAAACAAATAGATGATTGAAAATGAAGTATTTAAGGTTATTATCTAATCAATTATGTGTTTCCATCATTTTTATTGTATATATAATGAATTATAACCCATAGACTAATAATTCACAAAAACGTGGAAAAACGGCAAAATATTGCCTAATTCGATGATATTTTGTTTAAATCACATAAAGGAAAAGGAGATAATAAACGTCAAAATATTGCTAAATTCGATGATTTTTCGTACGAAACAAAATGCAAGAAAACTAGCTTAAAATGCAATATTATACGAAATTCTGAGATTTGAAGGCCAAATCACATATCGTGATACTACATGAAATAGTATCGAAATATTGGTAAAAATGAATATGATACGTAATATCAAACTACATGAAAAACGTGAAAAAAGTCATTATTTTACCATATATGAAGATTTTAACTTCAAATCATAGAGCGAGGTTTCGTATTATTTAGATCCAAGAAAAGACATATGACTATGTTGTTTCCAATACAAATGATAAAAGCCAATGTGCTTTCATTAGAATTAACTAAAATGTTCCTGATTCTCCGTTGATATTACCGATGGAAAATGTACACGTAAAACCGCTCTAATCTGGCTGAAACGTCGATATATGCAATAAAAACCGAACTTCTCCCCTTTTCAATATCCTATTCAGTATTTTAACGAGAAACAAATGGTTGATTGAAAATAAAGTATTTAAGTCTAATTTCTAATCAATTATGTGTTTGCATCATTTTTATCGTATATTTAATGAATTAATAACAATAAACTGAAAATTCGCAAAAACGTGGAAAAACAGCAAAATATTGCCTAATTCGATGATATTTTGTTTAAATCTCATAGAGGAAAAGGGGATGATAAACGTCAAAATATTGCTTAATTCGATGATTTTTCGTACGAAACAAAATGCAAGAAAACTTGCTTAAAATGCAATATTATGCGAAATTCTGAGATTCTAAGGTCAACTCACATATCGTGATACTACATGAAATAGTATCGAAATATTGGTATAAATGAATATATTTTTTTCCAAACTACATGATTAACGTGAAAAGTCACTATTTTACCATATTTGAGGATTTTACCTTCAAGTCATAGAGCGAGGTTTCGTATTATTTAGATCAAAGAAAAGACATATGACTGTTGTTTCCAATACAAATGATAAAAAACAATGTGTTTTCATTAGAATTAACTAAAATGTTCTTGATTTTCTGTTTATATTACCGATGGAAGATGTACACGTAAAACCGCTCTAATCCGGCTGAAACGTCGATATATGCAATAAAAACCGAACTTCTCCCCTTTTCAATATCTTACTCAGTATTTTAACGAGAAACAAATAGATGATTGAAAATGAAGTATTTAAGTTTATTATCTAATCAATTATGTGTTTGCATCATTTTTATCGTATATTTAATAAATTAATAACAATAAACTGAAAATTCACAAAAACGTGGAAAAACGGCAAAATATTGCCTAATTCGATGATAAATCTCATAGAGGAAAGGGGGATGATAAACGTCAAATATATTGCTAAATTCGATGATTTTTCGTACGAAACAAAATGCAAGAAAACTAGCTTAAAATGCAATATTATGCGACATTCTGAGATTTGAAGGCCAAATCACATATTGTGATACTACATGAAATAGTATCGAAATATTGGTAAAAATGAATATATTTACTTAATATCAAACTACATGAAAAACGTGAAAAAAGTCATTATTTTACCATATTTGAAGATTTTACCTTCAAATCATAGAGCGAGGTTTCGTATTATTTAGATCCAAGAAAAGACAAATGACAATGTTGTTTCCAATACAAATGATAAAAAACAATGTGTTTTCTTTAGAAATAACTAAAATGTTCTTGATTTTCCGTTTATTTTACCGATGGAAGAGGTACACGTAAAACCGCTCTAATCCGGCTGAAACGTCGATATATGCAATAAAAACCGAACTTCTCCCCTTTTCAATATTCTACTCAGTATTTTAACGAGAAACAAATAGATGATTGAAAATGAAGTATTTAAGGTTATTATCTAATCAATTATGTGTTTCCATCATTTTTATTGTATATATAATGAATTATAACCCATAGACTGAAAATTCACAAAAACGTGGAAAAACGGCAAAATATTGCCTAATTCGATGATAAATCTCATAGAGGAAAAGGGGATGATAAACGTCAAAATATTGCTAAATTCGATGATTTTTCGTACGAAACAAAATGCAAGAAAACTTGCTTAAAATGCAATATTATGCGACATTCTGAGATTTGAAGGCCAAATCACATAATGTGATACTACATGAAATAGTATCGAAATATTGGTAAAAATGAATATATTTACGTAATATCAAACTACATGATTGACGTGAAAAAGTCACTATTTTACCATATTTGAGGATTTTAACTTCAAATCATAGAGCGAGGTTTCGTATTATTTAGATCCAAGAAAAGACATATGACATTGTTGTTTCCAATACAAATGATAAAAAAACAATGTTGTTTCATTAGAATTAACTAAAATGTTCTTGATTTTCCGTTTATTTTACCGATGGAAGATGTACACGTAAAACCGCTCTAATCCGGCTGAAACGTCGATATATGCAATAAAAACCGAACTTCTCCCCTTTTCAATATTCTACTCAGTATTTTAACGAGAAACAAATAGATGATTGAAAATGAAGTATTTAAGGTTATTATCTAATCAATTATGTGTTTCCATCATTTTTATTATATATATAATGAATTATAACCCATAGACTGAAAATTCACAAAAACGTGGAAAAACGGCAAAATATTGCCTAATTCGATGATATTTTGTTTAAGTCACATAAAGGAAAAGGAGATAATAAACGTCAAAATATTGCTAAATTCGATGATTTTTCGTACGAAACAAAATGCAAGAAAACTAGCTTAAAATGCAATATTATACGAAATTCTGAGATTTGAAGGCCAAATCACATATCGTGATACTACATGAAATAGTATCGAAATATTGGTAAAAATGAATATGATACGTAATATCAAACTACATGAAAAACGTGAAAAAAGTCATTATTTTACCATATATGAAGATTTTAACTTCAAATCATAGAGCGAGGTTTCGTATTATTTAGATCCAAGAAAAGACATATGACTATGTTGTTTCCAATACAAATGATAAAAGCCAATGTGCTTTCATTAGAATTAACTAAAATGTTCCTGATTCTCCGTTTATATTACCGATGGAAGATGTACACGTAAAACCGCTCTAATCTGGCTGAAACGTCGATATATGCAATAAAAACCGAACTTCTCCCCTTTTCAATATCCAATTCAGTATTTTAACGAGAAACAAATGGTTGATTGAAAATAAAGTATTTAAGTTTAATTTCTAATCAATTATGTGTTTGCATCATTTTTATCGTATATTTAATGAATTAATAACAATAAACTGAAAATTCACAAAAACGTGGAAAAACGGCAAAATATTGCCTAATTCGATGATATTTTGTTTAAATCTCATAGAGGAAAAGGGGATGATAAACGTCAAAATATTGCTAAATTCGATGATTTTTCGTACGAAACAAAATGCAAGAAAACTTGCTTAAAATACAATATTATGCGACATTCTGAGATTTGAAGGCCAAATCACATAATGTGATACTACATGAAATAGTATCGAAATATTGGTAAAAATGAATATATTTACGTAATATCAAACTACATGATTGACGTGAAAAAGTCACTATTTTACCATATTTGAGGATTTTAACTTCAAATCATAGAGCGAGGTTTCGTATTATTTAGATCCAAGAAAAGACATATGACATTGTTGTTTCCAATACAAATGATAAAAAAACAATGTTGTTTCATTAGAATTAACTAAAATGTTCTTGATTTTCCGTTTATTTTACCGATGGAAGATGTACACGTAAAACCGCTCTAATCCGGCTGAAACGTCGATATATGCAATAAAAACCGAGTTTCTCCCCTTTTCAATATTCTACTCAGTATTTTAACGAGAAACAAATAGATGATTGAAAATGAAGTATTTAAGGTTATTACCTAATCAATTATGTGTTTCCATCATTTTTATTGTATATATAATGAATTATAACCCATAGACTGAAAATTCACAAAAACGTGGAAAAACGGCAAAATATTGCCTAATTCAATGATATTTTGTTTAAGTCACATAAAGGAAAAGGAGATAATAAACGTCAAAATATTGCTAAATTCGATGATTTTTCGTACGAAACAAAATGCAAGAAAACTTGCTTAAAATGCAATATTATGCGAAAATCTGAGATTTGAAGGCCAAATCACATATCGTGATACTACATGAAATAGTATCGAAATATTGGTAAAAATGAATATATTTACTTAATATCAAACTACATGAAAAACGTGAAAAAAGTCATTATTTTACCATATATGAAGATTTTACCTTCAAATCATAGAGCGAGGTTTCGTATTATTTAGATCCAAGAAAAGACATATGACAATGTTGTTTCCAATACAAATGATAAAAAACAATGTGTTTTCTTTAGAAATAACTAAAATGTTCTTGATTTTCCGTTTATTTTACCGATGGAAGAGGTACACGTAAAACCGCTCTAATCCGGCTGAAACGTCGATATATGCAATAAAAACCGAACTTCTCCCCTTTTCAATATTCTACTCAGTATTTTAACGAGAAACAAATAGATGATTGAAAATGAAGTATTTAAGGTTATTATCTAATCAATTATGTGTTTCCATCATTTTTATTGTATATATAATGAATTATAACCCATAGACTAATAATTCACAAAAACGTGGAAAAACGGCAAAATATTGCCTAATTCGATGATATTTTGTTTAAATCACATAAAGGAAAAGGAGATAATAAACGTCAAAATATTGCTAAATTCGATGATTTTTCGTACGAAACAAAATGCAAGAAAACTAGCTTAAAATGCAATATTATACGAAATTCTGAGATTTGAAGGCCAAATCACATATCGTGATACTACATGAAATAGTATCGAAATATTGGTAAAAATGAATATGATACGTAATATCAAACTACTTGAAAAACGTGAAAAAAGTCATTATTTTACCATATATGAAGATTTTAACTTCAAATCATAGAGCGAGGTTTCGTATTATTTAGATCCAAGAAAAGACATATGACTATGTTGTTTCCAATACAAATGATAAAAGCCAATGTGCTTTCATTAGAATTAACTAAAATGTTCCTGATTCTCCGTTTATATTACCGATGGAAAATGTACACGTAAAACCGCTCTAATCTGGCTGAAACGTCGATATATGCAATAAAAACCGAACTTCTCCCCTTTTCAATATCTTATTCAGTATTTTAACGAGAAACAAATGGTTGATTGAAAATAAAGTATTTAAGTCTAATTTCTAATCAATTATGTGTTTGCATCATTTTTATCGTATATTTAATGAATTAATAACAATAAACTGAAAATTCGCAAAAACGTGGAAAAACAGCAAAATATTGCCTAATTCGATGATATTTTGTTTAAATCTCATAGAGGAAAAGGGGATGATAAACGTCAAAATATTGCTTAATTCGATGATTTTTCGTACGAAACAAAATGCAAGAAAACTTGCTTAAAATGCAATATTATGCGAAATTCTGAGATTCTAAGGTCAACTCACATATCGTGATACTACATGAAATAGTATCGAAATATTGGTATAAATGAATATATTTTTTACCAAACTACATGATTAACGTGAAAAGTCACTATTTTACCATATTTGAGGATTTTACCTTCAAGTCATAGAGCGAGGTTTCGTATTATTTAGATCAAAGAAAAGACATATGACTGTTGTTTCCAATACAAATGATAAAAAACAATGTGTTTTCATTAGAATTAACTAAAATGTTCTTGATTTTCTGTTTATATTACCGATGGAAGATGAACACGTAAAACCGCTCTAATCCGGCTGAAACGTCGATATATGCAATAAAAACCGAACTTCTCCCCTTTTCAATATCTTACTCAGTATTTTAACGAGAAACAAATAGATGATTGAAAATGAAGTATTTAAGTTTATTATCTAATCAATTAAGTGTTTGCATCATTTTTATCGTATATTTAATAAATTAATAACAATAAACTGAAAATTCACAAAAACGTGGAAAAACGGCAAAATATTGCCTAATTCGATGATAAATCTCATAGAGGAAAGGGGGATGATAAACGTCAAATATATTGCTAAATTCGATGATTTTTCGTACGAAACAAAATGCAAGAAAACTAGCTTAAAATGCAATATTATGCGACATTCTGAGATTTGAAGGCCAAATCACATATTGTGATACTACATGAAATAGTATCGAAATATTGGTAAAAATGAATATATTTACTTAATATCAAACTACATGAAAAACGTGAAAAAAGTCATTATTTTACCATATTTGAAGATTTTACCTTCAAATCATAGAGCGAGGTTTCGTATTATTTAGATCCAAGAAAAGACAAATGACAATGTTGTTTCCAATACAAATGATAAAAAACAATGTGTTTTCTTTAGAAATAACTAAAATGTTCTTGATTTTCTGTTTATATTACCGATGGAAGATGTACACGTAAAACCGCTCTAATCCGGCTGAAACATCGATATATGCAATAAAAATCGAACTTCTCCCCTTTTCAATATCTTACTCTGTATTTTAACGAGAAACAAATAGATGATTGAAAATGAAGTATTTAAGTTTATTATCTAATCAATTATGTGTTTGCATCATTTTTATCGTATATTTAATGAATTAATAGCAATAAACTGAAAATTCACAAAAAACGTGGAAAAACGGCAAAATATTGCCTAATTCGATGATAAATCTCATAGAGGAAAAGGGTATGATAAACGTCAAAATATTGCTAAATTCGATGATTTTTCGTACGAAACAAAATGCAAGAAAACTTGCTTAAAATGCAATATTATGCGACATTCTGAGATTTGAAGGCCAAATCACATAATGTGATACTGCATGAAATAGTATCGAAATATTGGTAAAAATGAATATATTTACGTAATATCAAACTACATGATTGACGTGAAAAAGTCACTATTTTACCATATTTGAGGATTTTAACTTCAAATCATAGAGCGAGGTTTCGTATTATTTAGATCCAAGAAAAGACATATAACATTGTTGTTTCCAATACAAATGATAAAAAAACAATGTTGTTTCATTAGAATTAACTAAAATGTTCTTGATTTTCCGTTTATTTTACCGATGGAAGATGTACACGTAAAACCGCTCTAATCCGGCTGAAACGTCGATATATGCAATAAAAACCGAACTTCTCCCCTTTTCAATATTCTACTCAGTATTTTAACGAGAAACAAATAGATGATTGAAAATGAAGTATTTAAGGTTTTTTCTAATCAATTATGTGTTTCCATCATTTTTATTGTATATATAATGAATTATAACAAATAGACTAATAATTCACAAAAACGTCGAAAAACGGCAAAATATTGCCTAATTCGATGATATTTTGTTTAAATCACATAAAGGAAAAGGAGATAATAAACGTCAAAATATTGCTAAATTCGATGATTTTTCGTACGAAACAAAATGCAAGAAAACTAGCTTAAAATGCAATATTATGCGAAATTCTGAGATTTGAAGGCCAAATCACATATCGTGATACTACATGAAATAGTATCGAAATATTGGTAAAAATGAATATATATACGTAATATCAAACTACATGAAAAACGTGAAAAAAGTCATTATTTTACCATATATGAAGATTTTAACTTCAAATCATAGAGCGAGATTTCGTATTATTTAGATCCAAGAAAAGACATTTGACTATGTTGTTTCCAATACAAATGATAAAAGCCAATGTGCTTTCATTAGAATTAACTAAAATGTTCCTGATTCTCCGTTTATATTACCGATGGAAGATGTACACGTAAAACCGCTCTAATCTGGCTGAAACGTCGATATATGCAATAAAAACCGAACTTCTCCCCTTTTCAATATCTTACTCAGTATTTTAACGAGAAACAAATAGATGATTGAAAATGAAGTATTTAAGTTTATTATCTAATCAATTATGTGTTTGCATCATTTTTATCGTATATTTAATAAATTAATAACAATAAACTGAAAATTCACAAAAACGTGGAAAAACGGCAAAATATTGCCTAATTCGATGATAAATCTCATAGAGGAAAGGGGGATGATAAACGTCAAATATATTGCTAAATTCGATGATTTTTCGTACGAAACAAAATGCAAGAAAACTAGCTTAAAATGCAATATTATGCGACATTCTGAGATTTGAAGGCCAAATCACATATTGTGATACTACATGAAATAGTATCGAAATATTGGTAAAAATGAATATATTTACTTAATATCAAACTACATGAAAAACGTGAAAAAAGTCATTATTTTACCATATTTGAAGATTTTACCTTCAAATCATAGAGCGAGGTTTCGTATTATTTAGATCCAAGAAAAGACAAATGACAATGTTGTTTCCAATACAAATGATAAAAAACAATGTGTTTTCTTTAGAAATAACTAAAATGTTCTTGATTTTCCGTTTATTTTACCGATGGAAGAGGTACACGTAAAACCGCTCTAATCCGGCTGAAACGTCGATATATGCAATAAAAACCGAACTTCTCCCCTTTTCAATATTCTACTCAGTATTTTAACGAGAAACAAATAGATGATTGAAAATGAAGTATTTAAGGTTATTATCTAATCAATTATGTGTTTCCATCATTTTTATTGTATATATAATGAATTATAACCCATAGACTGAAAATTCACAAAAACGTGGAAAAACGGCAAAATATTGCCTAATTCGATGATAAATCTCATAGAGGAAAAGGGGATGATAAACGTCAAAATATTGCTAAATTCGATGATTTTTCGTACGAAACAAAATGCAAGAAAACTTGCTTAAAATGCAATATTATGCGACATTCTGAGATTTGAAGGCCAAATCACATAATGTGATACTACATGAAATAGTATCGAAATATTGGTAAAAATGAATATATTTACGTAATATCAAACTACATGATTGACGTGAAAAAGTCACTATTTTACCATATTTGAGGATTTTAACTTCAAATCATAGAGCGAGGTTTCGTATTATTTAGATCCAAGAAAAGACATATGACATTGTTGTTTCCAATACAAATGATAAAAAAACAATGTTGTTTCATTAGAATTAACTAAAATGTTCTTGATTTTCCGTTTATTTTACCGATGGAAGATGTACACGTAAAACCGCTCTAATCCGGCTGAAACGTCGATATATGCAATAAAAACCGAACTTCTCCCCTTTTCAATATTCTACTCAGTATTTTAACGAGAAACAAATAGATGATTGAAAATGAAGTATTTAAGGTTATTATCTAATCAATTATGTGTTTCCATCATTTTTATTATATATATAATGAATTATAACCCATAGACTGAAAATTCACAAAAACGTGGAAAAACGGCAAAATATTGCCTAATTCGATGATATTTTGTTTAAGTCACATAAAGGAAAAGGAGATAATAAACGTCAAAATATTGCTAAATTCGATGATTTTTCGTACGAAACAAAATGCAAGAAAACTAGCTTAAAATGCAATATTATACGAAATTCTGAGATTTGAAGGCCAAATCACATATCGTGATACTACATGAAATAGTATCGAAATATTGGTAAAAATGAATATGATACGTAATATCAAACTACATGAAAAACGTGAAAAAAGTCATTATTTTACCATATATGAAGATTTTAACTTCAAATCATAGAGCGAGGTTTCGTATTATTTAGATCCAAGAAAAGACATATGACTATGTTGTTTCCAATACAAATGATAAAAGCCAATGTGCTTTCATTAGAATTAACTAAAATGTTCCTGATTCTCCGTTTATATTACCGATGGAAGATGTACACGTAAAACCGCTCTAATCTGGCTGAAACGTCGATATATGCAATAAAAACCGAACTTCTCCCCTTTTCAATATCCAATTCAGTATTTTAACGAGAAACAAATGGTTGATTGAAAATAAAGTATTTAAGTTTAATTTCTAATCAATTATGTGTTTGCATCATTTTTATCGTATATTTAATGAATTAATAACAATAAACTGAAAATTCACAAAAACGTGGAAAAACGGCAAAATATTGCCTAATTCGATGATATTTTGTTTAAATCTCATAGAGGAAAAGGGGATGATAAACGTCAAAATATTGCTACATTCGATGATTTTTCGTACGAAACAAAATGCAAGAAAACTTGCTTAAAATACAATATTATGCGACATTCTGAGATTTGAAGGCCAAATCACATAATGTGATACTACATGAAATAGTATCGAAATATTGGTAAAAATGAATATATTTACGTAATATCAAACTACATGATTGACGTGAAAAAGTCACTATTTTACCATATTTGAGGATTTTAACTTCAAATCATAGAGCGAGGTTTCGTATTATTTAGATCCAAGAAAAGACATATGACATTGTTGTTTCCAATACAAATGATAAAAAAACAATGTTGTTTCATTAGAATTAACTAAAATGTTCTTGATTTTCCGTTTATTTTACCGATGGAAGATGTACACGTAAAACCGCTCTAATCCGGCTGAAACGTCGATATATGCAATAAAAACCGAGTTTCTCCCCTTTTCAATATTCTACTCAGTATTTTAACGAGAAACAAATAGATGATTGAAAATGAAGTATTTAAGGTTATTACCTAATCAATTATGTGTTTCCATCATTTTTATTGTATATATAATGAATTATAACCCATAGACTGAAAATTCACAAAAACGTGGAAAAACGGCAAAATATTGCCTAATTCGATGATAAATCTCATAGAGGAAAAGGGGATGATAAACGTCAAAATATTGCTAAATTCGATGATTTTTCGTACGAAACAAAATGCAAGAAAACTTGCTTAAAATGCAATATTATGCGACATTCTGAGATTTGAAGGCCAAATCACATAATGTGATACTACATGAAATAGTATCGAAATATTGGTAAAAATGAATATATTTACGTAATATCAAACTACATGATTGACGTGAAAAAGTCACTATTTTACCATATTTGAGGATTTTAACTTCAAATCATAGAGCGAGGTTTCGTATTATTTAGATCCAAGAAAAGACATATGACATTGTTGTTTCCAATACAAATGATAAAAAAACAATGTTGTTTCATTAGAATTAACTAAAATGTTCTTGATTTTCCGTTTATTTTACCGATGGAAGATGTACACGTAAAACCGCTCTAATCCGGCTGAAACGTCGATATATGCAATAAAAACCGAGTTTCTCCCCTTTTCAATATTCTACTCAGTATTTTAACGAGAAACAAATAGATGATTGAAAATGAAGTATTTAAGGTTATTACCTAATCAATTATGTGTTTCCATCATTTTTATTGTATATATAACGAATTATAACCCATAGACTGAAAATTCACAAAAACGTGGAAAAACGGCAAAATATTGCCTAATTCAATGATATTTTGTTTAAGTCACATAAAGGAAAAGGAGATAATAAACGTCAAAATATTGCTAAATTCGATGATTTTTCGTACGAAACAAAATGCAAGAAAACTTGCTTAAAATGCAATATTATGCGAAAATCTGAGATTTGAAGGCCAAATCACATATCGTGATACTACATGAAATAGTATCGAAATATTGGTAAAAATGAATATATTTACTTAATATCAAACTACATGAAAAACGTGAAAAAAGTCATTATTTTACCATATATGAAGATTTTACCTTCAAATCATAGAGCGAGGTTTCGTATTATTTAGATCCAAGAAAAGACATATGACAATGTTGTTTCCAATACAAATGATAAAAAACAATGTGTTTTCTTTAGAAATAACTAAAATGTTCTTGATTTTCCGTTTATTTTACCGATGGAAGAGGTACACGTAAAACCGCTCTAATCCGGCTGAAACGTCGATATATGCAATAAAAACCGAACTTCTCCCCTTTTCAATATTCTACTCAGTATTTTAACGAGAAACAAATAGATGATTGAAAATGAAGTATTTAAGGTTATTATCTAATCAATTATGTGTTTCCATCATTTTTATTGTATATATAATGAATTATAACCCATAGACTAATAATTCACAAAAACGTGGAAAAACGGCAAAATATTGCCTAATTCGATGATATTTTGTTTAAATCACATAAAGGAAAAGGAGATAATAAACGTCAAAATATTGCTAAATTCGATGATTTTTCGTACGAAACAAAATGCAAGAAAACTAGCTTAAAATGCAATATTATACGAAATTCTGAGATTTGAAGGCCAAATCACATATCGTGATACTACATGAAATAGTATCGAAATATTGATAAAAAAGAATATGATACGTAATATCAAACTACATGAAAAACGTGAAAAAAGTCATTATTTTACCATATATGAAGATTTTAACTTCAAATCATAGAGCGAGGTTTCGTATTATTTAGATCCAAGAAAAGACATATGACTATGTTGTTTCCAATACAAATGATAAAAGCCAATGTGCTTTCATTAGAATTAACTAAAATGTTCCTGATTCTCCGTTTATACTACCGATGGAAAATGTACACGTAAAACCGCTCTAATCTGGCTGAAACGTCGATATATGCAATAAAAACCGAACTTCTCCCCTTTTCAATATCCTATTCAGTATTTTAACGAGAAACAAATGGTTGATTGAAAATAAAGTATTTAAGTCTAATTTCTAATCAATTATGTGTTTGCATCATTTTTATCGTATATTTAATGAATTAATAACAATAAACTGAAAATTCGCAAAAACGTGGAAAAACAGCAAAATATTGCCTAATTCGATGATATTTTGTTTAAATCTCATAGAGGAAAAGGGGATGATAAACGTCAAAATATTGCTTAATTCGATGATTTTTCGTACGAAACAAAATGCAAGAAAACTTGCTTAAAATGCAATATTATGCGAAATTCTGAGATTCTAAGGTCAACTCACATATCGTGATACTACATGAAATAGTATCGAAATATTGGTATAAATGAATATATTTTTTACCAAACTACATGATTAACGTGAAAAGTCACTATTTTACCATATTTGAGGATTTTACCTTCAAGTCATAGAGCGAGGTTTCGTATTATTTAGATCAAAGAAAAGACATATGACTGTTGTTTCCAATACAAATGATAAAAAACAATGTGTTTTCATTAGAATTAACTAAAATGTTCTTGATTTTCTGTTTATATTACCGATGGAAGATGAACACGTAAAACCGCTCTAATCCGGCTGAAACGTCGATATATGCAATAAAAACCGAACTTCTCCCCTTTTCAATATCTTACTCAGTATTTTAACGAGAAACAAATAGATGATTGAAAATGAAGTATTTAAGTTTATTATCTAATCAATTAAGTGTTTGCATCATTTTTATCGTATATTTAATAAATTAATAACAATAAACTGAAAATTCACAAAAACGTGGAAAAACGGCAAAATATTGCCTAATTCGATGATAAATCTCATAGAGGAAAGGGGGATGATAAACGTCAAATATATTGCTAAATTCGATGATTTTTCGTACGAAACAAAATGCAAGAAAACTAGCTTAAAATGCAATATTATGCGACATTCTGAGATTTGAAGGCCAAATCACATATTGTGATACTACATGAAATAGTATCGAAATATTGGTAAAAATGAATATATTTACTTAATATCAAACTACATGAAAAACGTGAAAAAAGTCAATATTTTACCATATTTGAAGATTTTACCTTCAAATCATAGAGCGAGGTTTCGTATTATTTAGATCCAAGAAAAGACAAATGACAATGTTGTTTCCAATACAAATGATAAAAAACAATGTGTTTTCTTTAGAAATAACTAAAATGTTCTTGATTTTCTGTTTATATTACCGATGGAAGATGTACACGTAAAACCGCTCTAATCCGGCTGAAACATCGATATATGCAATAAAAATCGAACTTCTCCCCTTTTCAATATCTTACTCTGTATTTTAACGAGAAACAAATAGATGATTGAAAATGAAGTATTTAAGTTTATTATCTAATCAATTATGTGTTTGCATCATTTTTATCGTATATTTAATGAATTAATAGCAATAAACTGAAAATTCACAAAAAACGTGGAAAAACGGCAAAATATTGCCTAATTCGATGATAAATCTCATAGAGGAAAAGGGTATGATAAACGTCAAAATATTGCTAAATTCGATGATTTTTCGTACGAAACAAAATGCAAGAAAACTTGCTTAAAATGCAATATTATGCGACATTCTGAGATTTGAAGGCCAAATCACATAATGTGATACTGCATGAAATAGTATCGAAATATTGGTAAAAATGAATATATTTACGTAATATCAAACTACATGATTGACGTGAAAAAGTCACTATTTTACCATATTTGAGGATTTTAACTTCAAATCATAGAGCGAGGTTTCGTATTATTTAGATCCAAGAAAAGACATATAACATTGTTGTTTCCAATACAAATGATAAAAAAACAATGTTGTTTCATTAGAATTAACTAAAATGTTCTTGATTTTCCGTTTATTTTACCGATGGAAGATGTACACGTAAAACCGCTCTAATCCGGCTGAAACGTCGATATATGCAATAAAAACCGAACTTCTCCCCTTTTCAATATTCTACTCAGTATTTTAACGAGAAACAAATAGATGATTGAAAATGAAGTATTTAAGGTTTTTTCTAATCAATTATGTGTTTCCATCATTTTTATTGTATATATAATGAATTATAACAAATAGACTAATAATTCACAAAAACGTCGAAAAACGGCAAAATATTGCCTAATTCGATGATATTTTGTTTAAATCACATAAAGGAAAAGGAGATAATAAACGTCAAAATATTGCTAAATTCGATGATTTTTCGTACGAAACAAAATGCAAGAAAACTAGCTTAAAATGCAATATTATGCGAAATTCTGAGATTTGAAGGCCAAATCACATATCGTGATACTACATGAAATAGTATCGAAATATTGGTAAAAATGAATATATATACGTAATATCAAACTACATGAAAAACGTGAAAAAAGTCATTATTTTACCATATATGAAGATTTTAACTTCAAATCATAGAGCGAGATTTCGTATTATTTAGATCCAAGAAAAGACATTTGACTATGTTGTTTCCAATACAAATGATAAAAGCCAATGTGCTTTCATTAGAATTAACTAAAATGTTCCTGATTCTCCGTTTATATTACCGATGGAAGATGTACACGTAAAACCGCTCTAATCTGGCTGAAACGTCGATATATGCAATAAAAACCGAACTTCTCCCCTTTTCAATATCCAATTCAGTATTTTAACGAGAAACAAATGGTTGATTGAAAATAAAGTATTTAAGTTTAATTTCTAATCAATTATGTGTTTGCATCATTTTTATCGTATATTTAATGAATTAATAACAATAAACTGAAAATTCACAAAAACGTGGAAAAATGGTAAAATATTGCCTAATTCGATGATATTTTGTTTAAATCTCATAGAGGAAAAGGGGATGATAAACGTCAAAATATTGCTTAATTCGATGATTTTTCGTACGAAACAAAATGCAAGAAAACTTGCTTAGAATGCAATATTATGCGAAATTCTGAGATATGAAGGTCAACTCACATATCGTGATACTACATGAAATAGTATCGAAATATTGGTATAAATGAATATATTTTTTACCAAACTACATGATTAACGTGAAAAGTCACTATTTTACCATATTTGAGGATTTTACCTTCAAGTCATATAGCGAGGTTTCGTTTTATTTAGATCAAAGAAAAGACATATGACAATGTTGTTTCCAATACAAATGATAAAAAACAATGTGTTTTCATTAGAATTATTAAAAGGTTCTTGATTTTCTGTTTATATTACCGATGGAAGATGTACCCGTAAAACCGCTCTATTCCGGCTGAAACATCGATATATGCAATAAAAACCGAACTTCTCCCCTTTTCAATATCTTACTCTGTATTTTAACGAGAAACAAATATATGATTGAAAATGAAGTATTTAAGTTTATTATCTAATCAATTATGTGTTTGCATCATTTTTATCGTATATTTAATGAATTAATAGCAATAAATTGAAAATTCACAAAAACGTGGAAAAACGGCAAAATATTGCCTAATTCGATGATAAATCTCATAGAGGAAAAGGGGATGATAAACGTCAAAATATTGCTAAATTCGATGATTTTTCGTACGAAACAAAATGCAAGAAAACTTGCTTAAAATGCAATATTATGCGACATTCTGAGATTTGAAGGCCAAATCACATAATGTGATACTACATGAAATAGTATCGAAATATTGGTAAAAATGAATATATTTACGTAATATCAAACTACATGATTGACGTGAAAAAGTCACTATTTTACCATATTTGAGGATTTTAACTTCAAATCATAGAGCGAGATTTCGTATTATTTAGATCCAAGAAAAGACATTTGACTATGTTGTTTCCAATACAAATGATAAAAGCCAATGTGCTTTCATTAGAATTAACTAAAATGTTCCTGATTCTCCGTTTATATTACCGATGGAAGATGTACACGTAAAACCGCTCTAATCTGGCTGAAACGTCGATATATGCAATAAAAACCGAACTTCTCCCCTTTTCAATATCCAATTCAGTATTTTAACGAGAAACAAATGGTTGATTGAAAATAAAGTATTTAAGTTTAATTTCTAATCAATTATGTGTTTGCATCATTTTTATCGTATATTTAATGAATTAATAACAATAAACTGAAAATTCACAAAAACGTGGAAAAATTGTAAAATATTGCCTAATTCGATGATATTTTGTTTAAATCTCATAGAGGAAAAGGGGATGATAAACGTCAAAATATTGCTTAATTCGATGATTTTTCGTACGAAACAAAATGCAAGAAAACTTGCTTAGAATGCAATATTATGCGAAATTCTGAGATATGAAGGTCAACTCACATATCGTGATACTACATGAAATAGTATCGAAATATTGGTATAAATGAATATATTTTTTACCAAACTACATGATTAACGTGAAAAGTCACTATTTTACCATATTTGAGGATTTTACCTTCAAGTCATAGAGCGAGGTTTCGTATTATTTAGATCAAAGAAAAGACATATGACTGTTGTTTCCAATACAAATGATAAAAAACAATGTGTTTTCATTAGAATTAACTAAAATGTTCTTGATTTTCTGTTTATATTACCGATGGAAGATGAACACGTAAAACCGCTCTAATCCGGCTGAAACGTCGATATATGCAATAAAAACCGAACTTCTCCCCTTTTCAATATCTTACTCAGTATTTTAACGAGAAACAAATAGATGATTGAAAATGAAGTATTTAAGTTTATTATCTAATCAATTAAGTGTTTGCATCATTTTTATCGTATATTTAATAAATTAATAACAATAAACTGAAAATTCACAAAAACGTGGAAAAACGGCAAAATATTGCCTAATTCGATGATAAATCTCATAGAGGAAAGGGGGATGATAAACGTCAAATATATTGCTAAATTCGATGATTTTTCGTACGAAACAAAATGCAAGAAAACTAGCTTAAAATGCAATATTATGCGACATTCTGAGATTTGAAGGCCAAATCACATATTGTGATACTACATGAAATAGTATCGAAATATTGGTAAAAATGAATATATTTAC
This sequence comes from Procambarus clarkii, assembly GCF_040958095.1. NCBI lineage: Eukaryota > Metazoa > Arthropoda > Malacostraca > Decapoda > Cambaridae > Procambarus > Procambarus clarkii. The sequence goes on from NC_091155.1 coordinate 56,959,051, forward strand.
TTAATATCAAACTACATGAAAAACGTGAAAAAAGTCATTATTTTACCATATTTGAAGATTTTACCTTCAAATCATAGAGCGAGGTTTCGTATTATTTAGATCCAAGAAAAGACAAATGACAATGTTGTTTCCAATACAAATGATAAAAAACAATGTGTTTTCTTTAGAAATAACTAAAATGTTCTTGATTTTCTGTTTATATTACCGATGGAAGATGTACACGTAAAACCGCTCTAATCCGGCTGAAACATCGATATATGCAATAAAAATCGAACTTCTCCCCTTTTCAATATCTTACTCTGTATTTTAACGAGAAACAAATAGATGATTGAAAATGAAGTATTTAAGTTTATTATCTAATCAATTATGTGTTTGCATCATTTTTATCGTATATTTAATGAATTAATAGCAATAAACTGAAAATTCACAAAAAACGTGGAAAAACGGCAAAATATTGCCTAATTCGATGATAAATCTCATAGAGGAAAAGGGTATGATAAACGTCAAAATATTGCTAAATTCGATGATTTTTCGTACGAAACAAAATGCAAGAAAACTTGCTTAAAATGCAATATTATGCGACATTCTGAGATTTGAAGGCCAAATCACATAATGTGATACTGCATGAAATAGTATCGAAATATTGGTAAAAATGAATATATTTACGTAATATCAAACTACATGATTGACGTGAAAAAGTCACTATTTTACCATATTTGAGGATTTTAACTTCAAATCATAGAGCGAGGTTTCGTATTATTTAGATCCAAGAAAAGACATATAACATTGTTGTTTCCAATACAAATGATAAAAAAACAATGTTGTTTCATTAGAATTAACTAAAATGTTCTTGATTTTCCGTTTATTTTACCGATGGAAGATGTACACGTAAAACCGCTCTAATCCGGCTGAAACGTCGATATATGCAATAAAAACCGAACTTCTCCCCTTTTCAATATTCTACTCAGTATTTTAACGAGAAACAAATAGATGATTGAAAATGAAGTATTTAAGGTTTTTTCTAATCAATTATGTGTTTCCATCATTTTTATTGTATATATAATGAATTATAACAAATAGACTAATAATTCACAAAAACGTCGAAAAACGGCAAAATATTGCCTAATTCGATGATATTTTGTTTAAATCACATAAAGGAAAAGGAGATAATAAACGTCAAAATATTGCTAAATTCGATGATTTTTCGTACGAAACAAAATGCAAGAAAACTAGCTTAAAATGCAATATTATGCGAAATTCTGAGATTTGAAGGCCAAATCACATATCGTGATTCTACATGAAATAGTATCGAAATATTGGTAAAAATGAATATATATACGTAATATCAAACTACATGAAAAACGTGAAAAAAGTCATTATTTTACCATATATGAAGATTTTAACTTCAAATCATAGAGCGAGATTTCGTATTATTTAGATCCAAGAAAAGACATTTGACTATGTTGTTTCCAATACAAATGATAAAAGCCAATGTGCTTTCATTAGAATTAACTAAAATGTTCCTGATTCTCCGTTTATATTACCGATGGAAGATGTACACGTAAAACCGCTCTAATCTGGCTGAAACGTCGATATATGCAATAAAAACCGAACTACTCCCCTTTTCAATATCCAATTCAGTATTTTAACGAGAAACAAATGGTTGATTGAAAATAAAGTATTTAAGTTTAATTTCTAATCAATTATGTGTTTGCATCATTTTTATCGTATATTTAATGAATTAATAACAATAAACTGAAAATTCACAAAAACGTGGAAAAATGGTAAAATATTGCCTAATTCGATGATATTTTGTTTAAATCTCATAGAGGAAAAGGGGATGATAAACGTCAAAATATTGCTTAATTCGATGATTTTTCGTACGAAACAAAATGCAAGAAAACTTGCTTAGAATGCAATATTATGCGAAATTCTGAGATATGAAGGTCAACTCACATATCGTGATACTACATGAAATAGTATCGAAATATTGGTATAAATGAATATATTTTTTACCAAACTACATGATTAACGTGAAAAGTCACTATTTTACCATATTTGAGGATTTTACCTTCAAGTCATATAGCGAGGTTTCGTTTTATTTAGATCAAAGAAAAGACATATGACAATGTTGTTTCCAATACAAATGATAAAAAACAATGTGTTTTCATTAGAATTATTAAAAGGTTCTTGATTTTCTGTTTATATTACCGATGGAAGATGTACCCGTAAAACCGCTCTATTCCGGCTGAAACATCGATATATGCAATAAAAACCGAACTTCTCCCCTTTTCAATATCTTACTCTGTATTTTAACGAGAAACAAATATATGATTGAAAATGAAGTATTTAAGTTTATTATCTAATCAATTATGTGTTTGCATCATTTTTATCGTATATTTAATGAATTAATAGCAATAAATTGAAAATTCACAAAAACGTGGAAAAACGGCAAAATATTGCCTAATTCGATGATAAATCTCATAGAGGAAAAGGGGATGATAAACGTCAAAATATTGCTAAATTCGATGATTTTTCGTACGAAACAAAATGCAAGAAAACTTGCTTAAAATGCAATATTATGCGACATTCTGAGATTTGAAGGCCAAATCACATAATGTGATACTACATGAAATAGTATCGAAATATTGGTAAAAATGAATATATTTACGTAATATCAAACTACATGATTGACGTGAAAAAGTCACTATTTTACCATATTTGAGGATTTTAACTTCAAATCATAGAGCGAGATTTCGTATTATTTAGATCCAAGAAAAGACATTTGACTATGTTGTTTCCAATACAAATGATAAAAGCCAATGTGCTTTCATTAGAATTAACTAAAATGTTCCTGATTCTCCGTTTATATTACCGATGGAAGATGTACACGTAAAACCGCTCTAATCTGGCTGAAACGTCGATATATGCAATAAAAACCGAACTTCTCCCCTTTTCAATATCCAATTCAGTATTTTAACGAGAAACAAATGGTTGATTGAAAATAAAGTATTTAAGTTTAATTTCTAATCAATTATGTGTTTGCATCATTTTTATCGTATATTTAATGAATTAATAACAATAAACTGAAAATTCACAAAAACGTGGAAAAATTGTAAAATATTGCCTAATTCGATGATATTTTGTTTAAATCTCATAGAGGAAAAGGGGATGATAAACGTCAAAATATTGCTTAATTCGATGATTTTTCGTACGAAACAAAATGCAAGAAAACTTGCTTAGAATGCAATATTATGCGAAATTCTGAGATATGAAGGTCAACTCACATATCGTGATACTACATGAAATAGTATCGAAATATTGGTATAAATGAATATATTTTTTACCAAACTACATGATTAACGTGAAAAGTCACTATTTTACCATATTTGAGGATTTTACCTTCAAGTCATATAGCGAGGTTTCGTTTTATTTAGATCAAAGAAAAGACATATGACAATGTTGTTTCCAATACAAATGATAAAAACAATGTGTTTTCATTAGAATTATTAAAAGGTTCTTGATTTTCTGTTTATATTACCGATGGAAGATGTACACGTAAAACCGCTCTATTCCGGCTGAAACATCGATATATGCAATAAAAACCGAACTTCTCCCCTTTTCAATATCTTACTCTGTATTTTAACGAGAAACAAATATATGATTGAAAATGAAGTATTTAAGTTTATTATCTAATCAATTATGTGTTTGCATCATTTTTATCGTATATTTAATGAATTAATAGCAATAAATTGAAAATTCACAAAAACGTGGAAAAACGGCAAAATATTGCCTAATTCGATGATAAATCTCATAGAGGAAAAGGGGATGATAAACGTCAAAATATTGCTAAATTCGATGATTTTTCGTACGAAACAAAATGCAAGAAAACTTGCTTAAAATGCAATATTATGCGACATTCTGAGATTTGAAGGCCAAATCACATAATGTGATACTACATGAAATAGTATCGAAATATTGGTAAAAATGAATATATTTACGTAATATCAAACTACATGATTGACGTGAAAAAGTCACTATTTTACCATATTTGAGGATTTTAACTTCAAATCATAGAGCGAGGTTTCGTATTATTTAGATCCAAGAAAAGACATATGACATTGTTGTTTCCAATACAAATGATAAAAAAACAATGTTGTTTCATTAGAATTAACTAAAATGTTCTTGATTTTCCGTTTATTTTACCGATGGAAGATGTACACGTAAAACCGCTCTAATCTGGCTGAAACGTCGATATATGCAATAAAAACCGAACTTCTCCCCTTTTCAATATCCAATTCAGTATTTTAACGAGAAACAAATGGTTGATTGAAAATAAAGTATTTAAGTTTAATTTCTAATCAATTATGTGTTTGCATCATTTTTATCGTATATTTAATGAATTAATAACAATAAACTGAAAATTCACAAAAACGTGGAAAAATGGTAAAATATTGCCTAATTCGATGATATTTTGTTTAAATCTCATAGAGGAAAAGGGGATGATAAACGTCAAAATATTGCTTAATTCGATGATTTTTCGTACGAAACAAAATGCAAGAAAACTTGCTTAGAATGCAATATTATGCGAAATTCTGAGATATGAAGGTCAACTCACATATCGTGATACTACATGAAATAGTATCGAAATATTGGTATAAATGAATATATTTTTTACCAAACTACATGATTAACGTGAAAAGTCACTATTTTACCATATTTGAGGATTTTACCTTCTAGTCATATAGCGAGGTTTCGTTTTATTTAGATCAAAGAAAAGACATATGACAATGTTGTTTCCAATACAAATGATAAAAAACAATGTGTTTTCATTAGAATTATTAAAAGGTTCTTGATTTTCTGTTTATATTACCGATGGAAGATGTACCCGTAAAACCGCTCTATTCCGGCTGAAACATCGATATATGCAATAAAAACCGAACTTCTCCCCTTTTCAATATCTTACTCTGTATTTTAACGAGAAACAAATATATGATTGAAAATGAAGTATTTAAGTTTATTATCTAATCAATTATGTGTTTGCATCATTTTTATCGTATATTTAATGAATTAATAGCAATAAATTGAAAATTCACAAAAACGTGGAAAAACGGCAAAATATTGCCTAATTCGATGATAAATCTCATAGAGGAAAAGGGGATGATAAACGTCAAAATATTGCTAAATTCGATGATTTTTCGTACGAAACAAAATGCAAGAAAACTTGCTTAAAATGCAATATTATGCGACATTCTGAGATTTGAAGGCCAAATCACATAATGTGATACTACATGAAATAGTATCGAAATATTGGTAAAAATGAATATATTTACGTAATATCAAACTACATGATTGACGTGAAAAAGTCACTATTTTACCATATTTGAGGATTTTAACTTCAAATCATAGAGCGAGATTTCGTATTATTTAGATCCAAGAAAAGACATTTGACTATGTTGTTTCCAATACAAATGATAAAAGCCAATGTGCTTTCATTAGAATTAACTAAAATGTTCCTGATTCTCCGTTTATATTACCGATGGAAGATGTACACGTAAAACCGCTCTAATCTGGCTGAAACGTCGATATATGCAATAAAAACCGAACTTCTCCCCTTTTCAATATCCAATTCAGTATTTTAACGAGAAACAAATGGTTGATTGAAAATAAAGTATTTAAGTTTAATTTCTAATCAATTATGTGTTTGCATCATTTTTATCGTATATTTAATGAATTAATAACAATAAACTGAAAATTCACAAAAACGTGGAAAAATTGTAAAATATTGCCTAATTCGATGATATTTTGTTTAAATCTCATAGAGGAAAAGGGGATGATAAACGTCAAAATATTGCTTAATTCGATGATTTTTCGTACGAAACAAAATGCAAGAAAACTTGCTTAGAATGCAATATTATGCGAAATTCTGAGATATGAAGGTCAACTCACATATCGTGATACTACATGAAATAGTATCGAAATATTGGTATAAATGAATATATTTTTTACCAAACTACATGATTAACGTGAAAAGTCACTATTTTACCATATTTGAGGATTTTACCTTCAAGTCATATAGCGAGGTTTCGTTTTATTTAGATCAAAGAAAAGACATATGACAATGTTGTTTCCAATACAAATGATAAAAAACAATGTGTTTTCATTAGAATTATTAAAAGGTTCTTGATTTTCTGTTTATATTACCGATGGAAGATGTACACGTAAAACCGCTCTATTCCGGCTGAAACATCGATATATGCAATAAAAACCGAACTTCTCCCCTTTTCAATATCTTACTCTGTATTTTAACGAGAATATATATATTCATATATATATTCATTTTTACCAATATTTCGATACTATTTCATGTTGTATCACGATATGTGATTTGGACTTCAAGTCTCAGAATGTCGCATAATATTGCATTTTAAGCAAGTTTTCTTGCATTTTGTTTCGTACGAAAAATCATCAAATTTAGCAATATTTTGACGTTTATTATCTCCTTTTCCTTTTTGTGATTTAAACAAAATATCATCGAATTAGGCAATATTTTGTCGTTTTTCCACGTATTTGTGAATTTTCAGTCTATGGGTATTAATTCATTATATATACGATAAAAATGATGCAAACACGTATTTGATTAGATAATAACCTTAAATACTTTATTTTTAATCATCTATTTGTTTCTCGTTAAAATACTGAGTAGAATATTGACAAGGGGAGAAGTTCGGTTTTTATTGCATATTTCGACGTTTCAGCCGGATTAGAGCGGTTTTACGTGTACATCTTCCATGGTAAAATAAACGGAATATCAAGAACATTTTAGTTAATTCTAATAAACAACATTGTATTTTTATCATTTGTATTGGAAACAACAATGTCATATGTCTTTTCTTGGATCTAAATAATACGAAACCTCGCTCTATGATTTGTAGTTAAAATCCTCAAATATGGTAAAATAGTGACTTTTTCACGTCAATCATGTAGTTTGATATTACGTAAATATATTCATTTTTACCAATATTTCGATACTATTTCATGTAGTATCACAATATGTGATTTGGCCTTCAAATCTCAGAATGTTACATAATATTGCATTTTAAGCTAGTTTTCTTGCATTTTGTTTCGTACGAAAAATCATCGAATTTAGCAATATATTTGACGTTTATCATCCCCTTTTCCTCTATGAGATTTATCATCGAATTAGGCAATATTTTGCCGTTTTTCCACGTTTTTTTGAATTTTCAGTTTATTGTTATTAATTCATTAAATATACGATAAAAATGATGCAAACACATAATTGATTAGATAATAAACCTAAATACTTCATTTTTAATCATCTATTTGTTTCTCGTTAAAATAAAGAGTAAGATATTGAAAAGGGAAGAAGTTCGGTTTTTATTGCATATATCGACGTTTCAGCCGGATTAGAGCGGTTTTACGTGTACATCTTCCATCGGTAATATAAACAAAAAATCAAGAACATTTTAGTTAATTCTAATGAAAACACATTGTTTTTTATCATTTGTATTGGAAACAACATTGTCATATGTCTTTTCTTTGATCTAAATAATACGAAATCTCGCTCTATGACTTGAAGGTAAAATCCTCAAATATGGTAAAATAGTGACTTTTTCACGTTAATCATGTAGTTTGATATTACGTAAATATATTCATTTTTACCAATATTTCGATACTATTTCATGTTGTATCACGATATGTGATTTGGCCTTCAAATCTCAGAATTTCGCATAATATTGCATTTTAAGCAAGTTTTCTTGCATTTTGTTTCGTACGAAAAATCATCGAATTTAGCAATATTTTGACGTTTATCATCCCCTTTTCCGCAATGAGATTTAAACAAAATATCATCGAATTAGGCAATTTTTTGCCGTTTTTCCACGTGTTTGTGAATTTTCAGTTTATTGTTATTAATTCATTAAATATACGATAAAAATGATGCAAACACATAATTGATTACAAATTAACCTTAAATACTTTATTTTCAATCATCTATTTGTTTCTCGTTAAAATACTGAGTAGAATATTAAAAAGGGGAGAAGTTTGGTTTTTATTGCATATATCGACGTTTCAGCCGGATTAGAGCGGTTTTACGTGTACCTCTTCCATCGGTAAAATAAACGGAAGATCAAGAACATTTTAGTTATTTCTAATGAAAACACATTGTTTTTTATCATTTGTATTGGAAACAACATTGTCATATGTCTTTTCTTGGATCTAAATAATACGAAACCTCGCTCTTAGCCGAACCCCCCTCCTTGCAGTTTTCAAAATATCCCAAACATCCCAAATTCGACCCTTGAGAATGTTTTTGGAGCCAAATTCTGGCTCTCTGCACGTATTTGCTGTTTGAAATTACGACTTTTTATCCCAAACATCCCAAACTTGACGCTTGAAAATATGCCAATTACTGAAAGATGCGATGGGTCACGTTTTGCCCAAACCCCCCTGCAGTTTGCAAAATATCCCAAACATCCAAATTCGACCTTTGAGCCATATTTTGGAGCCAAATTCTAGCTTTCTGCACGTATTCGCAATTTGAAATTACGACATTTTATACCGAAAATATGCCAATTACTAAGTGCAGCGATGGATCACATTTTGCCCAGGCCTTCCCTGCACTATGCAAAATATCCCAAACATCCCATATTCGACCCATGAGCTATATTTTGGAGCCAAATTCTGGCTCTCTGCACGTATTCGCATTTTGAAATTATGACTTTTTATACCGAAAATATGCCAATTACTGAGAGCAGCGATAGGTCACATTTAGCCGAAACCCCCTCCTTGCAGTTTTCAAAACTTCCCAAACATCCCAAATTCGATCCTTGAGAATGTTTTTGGAGCCAAATTTTGGCTCTCTGCACGTATTCGCTGTTTGAAATTACGATTTTTTATCCCAAACGTCCAAAACTTGACGCTTGAAATTACTGAAAGAAACGATGGGTCACGTTTTGCCCAAACCCCCCTGCAGTTTGCAAAATATCCCAAACATCCAAATTCGACCTTTGAGCCATATTTTGGAGCCAAATTCTAGCTTTCTGCACGTATTCGCCCTTTGAAATTACGTCATTTTATACCGAAAATATGCCAATTACTGAGAGCGGCGATGGGTCACATTTTGCCCAAACCCCCCTTCAGTTTTCAAAATATACCAAACATCCCAAATTCGACCCGGGAGCGTTATTTTGGGGCCAAATTCTGGCTCTCTGCACGTATTTGCAGTTTGAAATTACGACTTTTTATACGGAAAATATGCCAATTACTGAAAGCAGCGATGCGTCACATTTTGCCCAAACCCCGCTTGCAGTTTTCAAATATCCCAAACATCCCAAATTCGAATCTTGAGCCATACTTTATAGCCAAATTCTAGCTCTCTGCACGTATTCGCAGTTTGAAATTATGACTTTTTATACTGAAAATATGTCAATTACGGAAAGCGGCGATGGATCACATTAGGCCCAAACCCTGCCTGCAGTTTTAAAAATATCCCAAACATCCCAAATTCGACCCTGGAGCCTTATTTTGGAGCCAAATTCTGGCTCTCTTCACGTATTCGCAGTTTGAAATTACGATATTTTATACCGAAAATATGCCAATTACTGAGAGCAGCGATGGGTCACATTTTGCCCAAACCCACCTGCAGTTTTCAAAATATCCCAAACATCGCAAATTTGACCCTTGAGCGAAATTTTGGAGCGAGGCTGAAGAGAGTGAAGCAGAGGCTTAAGAGAGGGATGCAGAGGCACAAGAAAATGATGAAGAGGCTCAAGAGAGTGCTGCTGAGGCTCAAGAGAGGGATGCTGAGGCTCCAGAGAGTGATGCAGAGGGTCCAGAGAGTGATGAAGAGGCTGAAGTGAGAGATGCAGAGGCTTAAGAGAGTGACACAGAGGCTCAAGAGTGATGCAGAGGCTCAAGAGAATGATGTAGAGGCTTAAGAGAGGGATGCAGAGGCTCAAGAGAATGATGCAGAGGCTCATGAGAGTGATGCAAACGATCAAGATAGGAATGCAGAGGCTTAAGAGAGTGATGCAGAGGCTCAAGAGTCGGATGTAGAGGCTCAAGAGAGTAAGTCAGAAGCTCAAGAGAGTGATGCAGAGGCTTAAGAAAGTGATGCACAGGCTGAAGAGAGTGATGCAGAGGCTCAAAAGAGTGATAAACATCCCAAATTCGACGCTTGAGTCATAATTTGGAGCAAAATTCGGGCTCTCTGCACGTATTAGCAGTTTGAAATTATGACATTTTATACCGAAAATATGCCAATTACTGAGTGCACCGATGGATCACATTTTGCCCAAGCCATCCCCGCTGTTTTCAAAATATCCCAAACATCCCAAGTTTGACCCTTGAGCCATATTTTGGAGCCAAGTTTTGGCTTTCTGCATGTATTCGTTGTTTGAAATTACGACTTTTTATAACGAAAATATGCCAATTACTGAAAGCAGCGATGGATCACATTTTGACGAAACCCTCTCTGCAGTTATCAAATTATCCCAAACATCCCAAATTCGACCCTTGAGTCATGTTTTGGAGCCAAATTCTGGCTCTCTGCACGTATTCGCAGTTTGAATTTACGACTTTTTATATCGAAAATATGCCAATTACTGAGAGCGGTGATCGATAAAGTTTTGCCCCCAACCTTCCTTGCAATTTTCAAAATATCCGAAACATCCTAAATTTGAACCTTGAGAATTATGTTGGAGCTAAATTCTGGCTCTCTGTACGTATTCGCAGTTTGAAATTACGACTCTTTATCCCAAACTTCCCAAATTTGACGCTTGAAAATATGCCAATTACTGAAAACAGCGATCGGTCTCATTGCTCAAACTCCCTGGCAGTTTGCAAAATATCCCAAACATCCCAAATTCGACCTTTGAGCCATATTTTGGAGCCAAAATCAAGCTTTCTGCGAGTATTCGCAGTTTGAAATTACGAATTTTTATACCGAAAACATGACAATTACTGAAAACGGCGTTGGATCATATTTTGCCCAAACCCTCCCTGCAGTTTTCAAAATATCCCAAACATTCCAAATTCCACGCTTGAGCCATATTTTGGAGCCAAATTCCGGCTCTCTGCACGTATTCGCAGTTTGAAATTAATTCATTTTCTACCGAAAATATGCCAATTACTGATTGCGACGATGGGTCACACTTTGCCCAAACTCCCCTGCTATTTTCATAATATTCCAAACATCCCAAATTCGACCCATGACCTATATTTTGAAGCCAAATTCTGGCTCTCTGCACGTATTCGCAGTTTGAAATTACGAGTTTTTATACCGAAAATATGCCAATTACTGAGAGCAGCGATGGATCACATTTTGCCCAAACCATTCATGTAGTTTTCAAAATATCCCAAACATCCCAAATTCGACCCTTGAGAATTTTTTTGGAGCTAATTTCTGGCTCTCTGCATGTATTCGCAGTTTGAAATTATGACTTTTTATCCCAAACATCCCAAATTTGACGCTTGAAAATAAGCCAATTACTGAAACCAGCGATGGGTCACATTTTGCCCAACCCCCCCGGCAGTTTGCAAAATATTCCAAACATCCCAAATTCGACCCATGAGCTATATTTTGGAGCCAAATTCGGGCTCTCTGCACGTATTCGCTGTTTGAAATTACGATATTTTATAACGAAAACATGACAAATACTGAAAGCGGCGATGGATCACATTTTGCCCAAACCCTTCCTGCAGTTTTCAAAATATCCCAAACATCCCAAATTCGACGCTTGAGCCATATTTTGGAGCCAAATTCGGGGTCTCTGCACGTGTTCGCAGTTTGAAATTATTTCATTTTATACCGAAAATATGCCAATTACTGAGTGCGGCGATGGACCACATTTTACCCAGGCCCTCCCTTCAGTTTTCAAAATATCTCAAACATCCCCAATTCAACCCTTGAGCCCTATTTAGGAGCCAAATTTTGGCTTTCTGCATGTATTTGCAGTTTGAAATTACGACTTTTCATACCGAAAATATGCCAATTACTGAAAGCGGCGATGGATCACATTTTGCCCAAACCCTCCCTGTAGTTTCCAAAATATCCCAAACATCCAAAATTCAACGCTTGAGCCATATTTTGGAGCCAAATTCTAGCTCTCTGCACGTTTTCGCAGTTTGAATTTACGACTTTTTATACCGAAAATATGCCAATTACTGAGAGCGGCGGTGGATCAAATTTTGCCCCAAACCTTCCCTGCAATTTTCAAAATATCCCAAACATCCTAAATTTGAACCTTGAGAATTATTTTGGAGCTAAATTCTGGCTCTCTGCACGTATTCGCAGTTTGAAATTATGACTTTTTATCCCAAACTTCCCAAATTTGACCCTTGAAAATAAGCCAATTACTGAAATCAGCGATGGGTCACATTTTGCCCAAACCCCCCGGCAGTTTGCAAAATATCCCAAACATCCCAAATACTACGCTTGAGCCATATTTTGAAGCCAAATTCGGGCTCTCTGCACGTATTCACTGTTTGAAATTTCGACTTTTTATACCGAAAATATGCCAATTACTGAGAGCGGTGATGGGTCACATTTTGTCCAACCCCCCCCCCCCCCCACCTGCAAGTTTAAGGTTAATTTCTAATCAACTTTGTGTTTGCATTATTTTTATTATTTATTTGATATTTTAATATTTATTGATATTTAATATTTATTTGATATTTAAGCAAGAAAACTTGCTTAAAATGGAAAATTTGCGAAATTCTAAGATTTGAAGGCCAGATCACATATCGTGAGAAAACATGAAGTAGTATCGAAATATTGGTAAAAACGAATATATATACGTAAAATCACACTAAATGAATACCGTGAAAAAAGTCACTATAATACCATATTTGAGGAATTTAACTTCAAATCATAGAGCGAGTGTTCGTATTATTTAGATCCAAGAAAGACATATGACCATGTGATACTACATGAAATAGTATCGAAATATTGGTAAAAATGAATCTATTTACGTAATATCAAACTACATGAAAAACGTGAAAAAAGTCATTATTATACCAAATTTGAGGATTTTAACTTCGAATCATAGAGCGACGTTTCGTATTTTTTAGACCGTAGAAAAGACGTATAAAGATGTTGCTTCCAATACAAATGATAAAAATCAATGTGTTTTCATTAAAATTAACTGAAATGTTCCTGATTTTTGGTTTATATTACCGATGGAAGATGTACACGTAAAACCGTTCTAATCCGGCTGAAACGTCGATATATGCAATAAAAACAGAACTTCTCCCCATTTCAATAACTTACTCAATATTTTAACAAGAAACAAATAGATGATTGAAAATGAAGAATTTAAGGTTATTTTCTGATCAATTATGTGTTTGCATCATTTTTATCGTATATTTAATGAATTAATAACAATAAACTGAAAATTAAAGAAAACGTGGAAAAACGGCCTAATTCGATGATATTTTGTTTAAATCACATACAGGAAAAGGGGATGATAAAGTTCAAAATATTGATAAATTCGATGATTTTTAGTACAAAACAAAATGCAAGAAAACTTGCTTAAAATGCAAAATTTGCGAAATTCTAAGATTTGAAGGGCAAATCACATATCGTGAGAAAACATGTAGTATCGGAATATTGGTAAAAACGAATATATATACGTAAAATCACACTAAATGAATAACGTGAAAAAAGTCACTATATTACCATATTTGAGGATTTTAACTTCAAATCATAGAGCGAGGTTTCGTATTATTTAGATCCAAGAAAAGACATATGACAATGTTGTTTCAAATACAAATGATAAAAATCAATGTGTTTTCATTAGAATTAACTAAAATGTTCTTGATTTTCCATTTATATTACCGATGGAAGATGTACACGTAAAACCGTTCTAATCCGGCTGAAACGTCGATATATGCAATAAAAACAGAACTTCTCCCCTTTTTAATATCTTACTCAGTATTTTAACGAGAAACAAATAGTTGACTGAAAATGAAGTGTTTAAGGTTAATTTCAAATCAATTATGTGTTTGCATCATTTTTATCGTATATTTAATGAATTAATAGCAATAAACTGAAAATTAACAAAAACGTGGAAAAACAGCAAAATATTGACTAATTCGATGATATTTTGTTTATATCACATAAAGGAAAAGGGGATGATAAACGTTAAAATATTGCTGAATTCGATGATTTTTAGTACGAAACAAAATGCAAGAAAACTTGCTTAAAATGCAATATTATTCGAAAATCTGAGATTTGAAGGCCAAATCACATATCGTGATACTACATGAAATAGTATCGAAATATTGGTAAAAATGAATATATTTACGTAATATCAAACTACATGAAAAACGTGAAAAAAGTCATTATCATACCAAATTTGAGGATTTTAACTTCGAATCATAGAGCGACGTTTCGTATTTTTTAGACCCTAGAAAAGACGTATAAAGATGCTGCTTCCAATACAAATGATAAAAATCAATGTGTTTTCATTACAATTAACTAAAATGTTCCTGATTTTCGGTTTATATTACCGATGGAAGATGTACACGTAAAACCGTTCTACTCCGGCTGAAACGTCGATATATGCATTAAAAACAGAACTTTTCCCTTTTCAATATCTTACTCAGTATTTTAACGAGAAACAAATATATGATTGAAAAAGAAGTATTTAAGGTTATTTTCATATCAATTATGTGTTTGCATAATTTTTATCGTATATTTAATGAATTAATAACAATAAACTGAAAATTAAAGAAAACGTGCAAAAACGGCCTAATTCGATGATATTTTGTTTAAATCACATACAGGAAAAGGGGATGATAAAGGTCAAAATATTGATAAATTCGATGATTTTTAGTACAAAACAAAATGCAAGAAAACTTGCTTAAAATGCAAAATTTGCGAAATTCTAAGATTTGAAGGGTAAATCACATATCGTGAGAAAACATGAAGTAGTATTGAAATATTGGTAAAAACGAATATATATACGTAAAATCACACTACATGAATAACGTGAAAAAAGTCACTATACTACCATATTTGAGGATTTTAACTTCAAATCATAGAGCGAGGTTTCGTATTATTTAGATCCTAGAAAAGACATATGACAATGTTGTTTCAAATACAAATGATAAAAATCAATGTGTTTTCATTAGAATTAACTAAAATGTTCCTGATTTTCCGTTTATATTACCGATGGAAGATGTACACGTAAAACCGCTCTAATCCGGCTGAAACGTCGATATATGCAATAAAAACAGAACTTCTCCCCTTTCCAATATCTTACTCAGTATTTTAACGAGAAACAAATAGTTGATTGAAAATGAAGTGCTTAAGGTTAATTTCTAATCAATTATGTGTTTGCATTATTTTTATCGTATATTTAATGAATTAATAGCAATAAACTGAAAATTCACAAAAACGTAAAAAAACAGCAAAATATTGCCTAATTCGATGATATTTTGTTTATATCACGTAAAGGAAAAGGGGTTGGCAACATCTTTATACGTCTTTTCTAGGGTCTAAAAAATACGAAACGTCGCTCTATGATTCGAAGTTAAAATCCTCAAATTTGGTATAATAATGACTTTTTTCACGTTTTTCATGTAGTTTGATATTACGGAAATATATTCATTTTTACCAATATTTCGATACTATTTCATGTAGTATCACGATATGTGATTTGGCCTTCAAATCTCAGATTTTCGAATAATATTGCATTTAAAGCAAGTTTTCTTGCATTTTGTTTCGTACTAAAAATCATCGAATTCAGCAATATTTTAACGTTTATCATCCCCTTTTCCTTTATGTGATATAAACAAAATATCATCGAATTAGGCAATATTTTGCTGTTTTTCCACGTTTTTGTGAATTTTCAGTTTATTGCTATTAATTCATTAAATATACGTTAAAAATGATGCAAACTCATAATTGATTTGAAATTAACCTTAAACACTTCATTTTCAGTCAACTATTTGTTTCTCGTTAAAATACTGAGTAAGATATTAAAAAGGGGAGAAGTTCTGTTTTTATTGCATATATCGACGTTTCAGCCGGATTAGAACTGTTTTACGTGTACATCTTCCATCGGTAATATAAATGGAAAATCAAGAACATTTTAGTTAATTCTAATGAAAACACATTGATTTTTATCATTTGTATTTGAAACAACATTGTCATATGTCTTTTCTTGGATCTAAATAATACGAAACCTCGCTCTATGATTTGAAGTTAAAATCCTCAAATATGGTAATATAGTGACTTTTGTCACGTTATTCATTTAGTGTGATTTTACGTATATATATTCGTTTTTACCAATATTCCGATACTACATGTTTTCTCACGATATGTGATTTGCCCTTCAAATCTTAGAATTTCGCAAATTTTGCATTTTAAGCAAGTTTTCTTGCATTTTGTTTTGTACTAAAAATCATCGAATTTATCAATATTTTGACCTTTATCATCCCCTTTTCCTGTATGTGATTTAAACAAAATATCATCGAATTTGGCCGTTTTTCCACGTTTTCTTTAATTTTCAGTTTATTGTTATTAATTCATTAAATATACGATAAAAATGATGCAAACACATAATTGATCAGAAAATAACCTTAAATACTTCATTTTCAATCATCTATTTGTTTCTCGTTAAAATATTGAGTAAGTTATTGAAAAGGGGAGAAGTTCTGTTTTTATTGCATATATCGACGTTTCAGCCGGATTAGAACGGTTTTACGTGTACATCTTCCATCGGTAATATGAACCGAAAATCAGGAACATTTTAGTTGATTTTAATGAAAACACATTAATTTTTATCATTTGTATTGGAAGCAACATCTTTATACGTCTTTTCTAGGGTCTAAAAAATACGAAACGTCGCTCTATGATTCGAAGTTAAAATCCTCAAATTTGGTATAATAATGACTTTTTTCACGTTTTTCATGTAGTTTGATATTACGGAAATATATTCATTTTTACCCATATTTCGATACTATTTCATGTAGTATCACGATATGTGATTTGGCCTTCAAATCTCAGATTTTCGAATAATATTGCATTTTAAGCAAGTTTTCTTGCATTTTGTTTCGTACTAAAAATTATCGAATTCAGCAATATTTTAACGTTTATCATCCCCTTTTCCTTTATGTGATATAAACAAAATATCATCGAATTAGGCAATATTTTGCTGTTTTTCCACGTTTTTGTTAATTTTCAGTTTATTGCTATTAATTCATTAAATATACGATAAAAATGATGCAAACACATAATTGATCAGAAAATAACCTTAAATTCTTCATTTTCAATCATCTATTTGTTTCTCGTTAAAATATTGAGTAAGTTATTGAAAAGGGGAGAAGTTCTGTTTTTATTGCATATATCGACGTTTCAGCCGGATTAGAACGGTTTTACGTGTACATCTTCCATCGGTAATATAAACCAAAAATCAGGAACATTTCAGTTAATTTTAATGAAAACACATTGATTTTTATCATTTGTATTGGAAGCAAAATCTTTATACGTCTTTTCTAGGGTCTAAAAAATACGAAACGTCGCTCTATGATTCGAAGTTAAAATCCTCAAATTTGGTATAATAATGACTTTTTTCACGTTTTTCATGTAGTTTGATATTACGTAAATAGATTCATTTTTACCAATATTTCGATACTATTTCATGTAGTATCACATGGTCATATGTCTTTCTTGGATCTAAATAATACGAACACTCGCTCTATGATTTGAAGTTAAATTCCTCAAATATGGTATTATAGTGACTTTTTTCACGGTATTCATTTAGTGTGATTTTACGTATATATATATTCGTTTTTACCAATATTTCGATACTACTTCATGTTTTCTCACGATATGTGATCTGGCCTTCAAATCTTAGAATTTCGCAAATTTTCCATTTTAAGCAAGTTTTCTTGCTTAAATATCAAATAAATATTAAATATCAATAAATATTAAAATATCAAATAAATAATAAAAATAATGCAAACACAAAGTTGATTAGAAATTAACCTTAAACTTGCAGGTGGGGGGGGGGGTTGGACAAAATGTGACCCATCACCGCTCTCAGTAATTGGCATATTTTCGGTATAAAAAGTCGAAATTTCAAACAGTGAATACGTGCAGAGAGCCCGAATTTGGCTTCAAAATATGGCTCAAGCGTAGTATTTGGGATGTTTGGGATATTTTGCAAACTGCCGGGGGGTTTGGGCAAAATGTGACCCATCGCTGCTTTCAGTAATTGGCTTATTTTCAAGGGTCAAATTTGGGAAGTTTGGGATAAAAAGTCATAATTTCAAACTGCGAATACGTGCAGAGAGCCAGAATTTAGCTCCAAAATAATTCTCAAGGTTCAAATTTAGGATGTTTGGGATATTTTGAAAATTGCAGGGAAGGTTTGGGGCAAAATTTGATCCACCGCCGCTCTCAGTAATTGGCATATTTTCGGTATAAAAAGTCGTAAATTCAAACTGCGAAAACGTGCAGAGAGCTAGAATTTGGCTCCAAAATATGGCTCAAGCGTTGAATTTTGGATGTTTGGGATATTTTGGAAACTACAGGGAGGGTTTGGGCAAAATGTGATCCATCGCCGCTTTCAGTAATTGGCATATTTTCGGTATGAAAAGTCGTAATTTCAAACTGCAAATACATGCAGAAAGCCAAAATTTGGCTCCTAAATAGGGCTCAAGGGTCAAACTTGGGATGTTTGGGATATTTTGAAAACAGCGGGGATGGCTTGGGCAAAATGTGATCCATCGGTGCACTCAGTAATTGGCATATTTTCGGTATAAAATGTCATAATTTCAAACTGCTAATACGTGCAGAGAGCCCGAATTTTGCTCCAAATTATGACTCAAGCGTCGAATTTGGGATGTTTATCACTCTTTTGAGCCTCTGCATCACTCTCTTCAGCCTGTACATCACTTTCTTAAGCCTCTGCATCACTCTCTTGAGCTTCTGACTTACTCTCTTGAGCCTCTACATCCGACTCTTGAGCCTCTGCATCACTCTCTTAAGCCTCTGCATTCCTATCTTGATCGTTTGCATCACTCTCATGAGCCTCTGCATCATTCTCTTGAGCCTCTGCATCCCTCTCTTAAGCCTCTACATCATTCTCTTGAGCCTCTGCATCACTCTTGAGCCTCTGTGTCACTCTCTTAAGCCTCTGCATCACTCTCTGGAGCCTCTGCATCACTCTCTGGAGCCTCAGCATCCCTCTCTTGAGCCTCAGCAGCACTCTCTTGAGCCTCTTCATCATTTTCTTGTGCCTCTGCATCCCTCTCTTAAGCCTCTGCTTCACTCTCTTCAGCCTCCCTCCAAAATTTCGCTCAAGGGTCAAATTTGCGATGTTTGGGATATTTTGAAAACTGCAGGTGGGTTTGGGCAAAATGTGACCCATCGCTGCTCTCAGTAATTGGCATATTTTCGGTATAAAATATCGTAATTTCAAACTGCGAATACGTGAAGAGAGCCAGAATTTGGCTCCAAAATAAGGCTCCAGGGTCGAATTTGGGATGTTTGGGATATTTTTAAAACTGCAGGGAGGGTTTGGGCCTAATGTGATCCATCGCCGCTTTCCGTAATTGACATATTTTCAGTATAAAAAGTCATAATTTCAAACTGCGAATACGTGCAGAGAGCTAGAATTTGGCTATAAAGTATATCTCAAGATTCGAATTTGGGATGTTTGGGATATTTGAAAACTGCAAGCGGGGTTTGGGCAAAATGTGACGCATCGCTGCTTTCAGTAATTGGCATATTTTCCGTATAAAAAGTCGTAATTTCAAACTGCAAATACGTGCAGAGAGCCAGAATTTGGCCCCAAAATAACGCTCCCGGGTCGAATTTGGGATGTTTGGTATATTTTGAAAACTGCATGGGGGTTTGGGCAAAATGTGACCCATCGCCGCTCTCAGTAATTGGCATATTTTCGGTATAAAATGACGTAATTTCAAAGGGCGAATACGTGCAGAAAGCTAGAATTTGGCTCCAAAATATGGCTCAAAGGTCGAATTTGGATGTTTGGGATATTTTGCAAACTGCAGGGGGCTTTGGGCAAAACGTGACCCATCGTTTCTTTCAGTAATTTCAAGCGTCAAGTTTTGGACGTTTGGGATAAAAAATCGTAATTTCAAACAGCGAATACGTGCAGAGAGCCAAAATTTGGCTCCAAAAACATTCTCAAGGATCGAATTTGGGACGTTTGGGAAGTTTTGAAAACTGCAAGGAGGGGGTTTCGGCTAAATGTGACTTATCGCTGCTCTCAGTAATTGGCATATTTTCGGTATAAAAAGTCATAATTTCAAAATGCGAATACGTGCAGAGAGCCAGAATTTGGCTCCAAAATATAGCTCATGGGTCGAATATGGGATGTTTGGGATATTTTGCATAGTGCAGGGAAGGCCTGGGCAAAATGTGATCCATCGCTGCACTTAGTAATTGGCATATTTTCGGTATAAAATGTCGTAATTTCAAACTGCGAATACGTGCAGAAAGCTAGAATTTGGCTCTAAAATATGGCTCAAAGGTCGAATTTGGATGTTTGGGATATTTTGCAAACTGCAGGGGGGTTTGGGCAAAACGTGACCCTTCGCATCTTTCAGTAATTGGCATATTTTCAAGCGTCAAGTTTGGGATGTTTGGGATAAAAAGTCGTAATTTCAAACAGCAAATACGTGCAGAGAGCCAGAATTTGGCTCCAAAAACATTCTCAAGGGTCGAATTTGGGATGTTTGGGATATTTTGAAAACTGCAAGGAGGGGGGTTCGGCTAAGAGCGAGGTTTCGTATTATTTAGATCCAAGAAAAGACATATGACAATGTTGTTTCCAATACAAATGATAAAAAACAATGTGTTTTCATTAGAAATAACTAAAATGTTCTTGATCTTCCGTTTATTTTACCGATGGAAGAGGTACACGTAAAACCGCTCTAATCCGGCTGAAACGTCGATATATGCAATAAAAACCGAACTTCTCCCCTTTTCAATATTCTACTCAGTATTTTAACGAGAAACAAATAGATGATTGAAAATAAAGTATTTAAGGTTAATTTGTAATCAATTATGTGTTTGCATCATTTTTATCGTAAATTTAATGAATTAATAACAATAAACTGAAAATTCACAAAAACGTGGAAAAACGGCAAAAAATTGCCTAATTCGATGATATTTTGTTTAAATCTCATTGCGGAAAAGGGGATGATAAACGTCAAAATATTGCTAAATTCGATGATTTTTCGTACGAAACAAAATGCAAGAAAACTTGCTTAAAATGCAATATTATGCGAAATTCTGAGATTTGAAGGCCAAATCACATATCGTGATACAACATGAAATAGTATCGAAATATTGGTAAAAATGAATATATTTACGTAATATCAAACTACATGATTAACGTGAAAAAGTCACTATTTTACCATATTTGAGGATTTTACCTTCAAGTCATAGAGCGAGATTTCGTATTATTTAGATCAAAGAAAAGACATATGACAATGTTGTTTCCAATACAAATGATAAAAAACAATGTGTTTTCATTAGAATTAACTAAAATGTTCTTGATTTTCTGTTTATATTACCGATGGAAGATGTACACGTAAAACCGCTCTAATCCGGCTGAAACGTCGATATATGCAATAAAAACCGAACTTCTCCCCTTTTCAATATCTTACTCTTTATTTTAACGAGAAACAAATAGATGATTAAAAATGAAGTATTTAGGTTTATTATCTAATGAATTATGTGTTTGCATCATTTTTATCGTATATTTAATGAATTAATAACAATAAACTGAAAATTCAAAAAAACGTGGAAAAACGGCAAAATATTGCCTAATTCGATGATAAATCTCATAGAGGAAAAGGGGATGATAAACGTCAAATATATTGCTAAATTCGATGATTTTTCGTACGAAACAAAATGCAAGAAAACTAGCTTAAAATGCAATATTATGTAACATTCTGAGATTTGAAGGCCAAATCACATATTGTGATACTACATGAAATAGTATCGAAATATTGGTAAAAATGAATATATTTACGTAATATCAAACTACATGATTGACGTGAAAAAGTCACTATTTTACCATATTTGAGGATTTTAACTACAAATCATAGAGCGAGGTTTCGTATTATTTAGATCCAAGAAAAGACATATGACATTGTTGTTTCCAATACAAATGATAAAAATACAATGTTGTTTATTAGAATTAACTAAAATGTTCTTGATATTCCGTTTATTTTACCATGGAAGATGTACACGTAAAACCGCTCTAATCCGGCTGAAACGTCGAAATATGCAATAAAAACCGAACTTCTCCCTTTGTCAATATTCTACTCAGTATTTTAACGAGAAACAAATAGATGATTAAAAATAAAGTATTTAAGGTTATTATCTAATCAAATACGTGTTTGCATCATTTTTATCGTATATATAATGAATTAATACCCATAGACTGAAAATTCACAAAAACGTGGAAAAACGACAAATTATTGCCTAATTCGATGATATTTTGTTTAAATCACAAAAAGGAAAAGGAGATAATAAACGTCAAAATATTGCTAAATTTGATGATTTTTCGTACGAAACAAAATGCAAGAAAACTTGCTTAAAATGCAATATTATGCGAAATTCTGAGATTTGAAGGCCAAATCACATATTGTGATACTACATGAAATAGTATCGAAATATTGGTAAAAATGAATATATTTACTTAATATCAAACTACATGAAAAACGTGAAAAAAGTCATTATTTTACCATATTTGAAGATTTTACCTTCAAATCATAGAGCGAGGTTTCGTATTATTTAGATCCAAGAAAAGACATATGACAATGTTGTTTCCAATACAAATGATAAAAAACAATGTGTTTTCTTTAGAAATAACTAAAATGTTCTTGATTTTCCGTTTATTTTACCGATGGAAGAGGTACACGTAAAACCGCTCTAATCCGGCTGAAACGTCGATATATGCAATAAAAACCGAACTTCTCCCCTTTTCAATATTCTACTCAGTATTTTAACGAGAAACAAATAGATGATTGAAAATGAAGTATTTAAGGTTATTATCTAATCAATTATGTGTTTGCATCATTTTTATCGTATATTTAATGAATTAATAACAATAAACTGAAAATTCACAAAAACGTGGAAAAACGGCAAAATATTGCCTAATTCGATGATAAATCTCATAGAGGAAAGGGGGATGATAAACGTCAAATATATTGCTAAATTCGATTATTTTTCGTACGAAACAAAATGCAAGAAAACTAGCTTAAAATGCAATATTAGGCGAAATTCTGAGATTTGAAGGCCAAATCACATATCGTGATTCTACATGAAATAGTATCGAAATATTGGTAAAAATGAATATGATGCGTAATATCAAACTACATGAAAAACGTGAAAAAGTCATTATTTTACCATATATGAAGATTTTAACTTCAAATCATAGAGCGAGGTTTCGTATTATTTTGATCCAAGAAAAGACATATGACATTGTTGTTTCCAATACAAATGATAAAAAAACAATGTTGTTTCATTAGAATTAACTAAAATGTTCTTGATTTTCCGCTTATTTTACCGATGGAAGATGTACACGTAAAACCGCTCTAATCCGGCTGAAACGTCGATATATGCAATAAAAACCGAGTTTCTCCCCTTTTCAATATTCTACTCAGTATTTTAACGAGAAACAAATAGATGATTGAAAATGAAGTATTTAAGGTTATTACCTAATCAATTATGTGTTTCCATCATTTTTATTGTATATATAATGAATTATAACCCATAGACTGAAAATTCACAAAAACGTGGAAAAACGGCAAAATATTGCCTAATTCAATGATATTTTGTTTAAGTCACATAAAGGAAAAGGAGATAATAAACGTCAAAATATTGCTAAATTCGATGATTTTTCGTACGAAACAAAATGCAAGAAAACTTGCTTAAAATGCAATATTATGCGAAAATCTGAGATTTGAAGGCCAAATCACATATCGTGATACTACATGAAATAGTATCGAAATATTGGTAAAAATGAATATATTTACTTAATATCAAACTACATGAAAAACGTGAAAAAGTCATTATTTTACCATATATGAAGATTTTACCTTCAAATCATAGAGCGAGGTTTCGTATTATTTAGATCCAAGAAAAGACATATGACAATGTTGTTTCCAATACAAATGATAAAAAACAATGTGTTTTCTTTAGAAATAACAAAAATGTTCTTGATTTTCCGTTTATTTTACCGATGGAAGAGGTACACGTAAAACCGCTCTAATCCGGCTGAAACGTCGATATATGCAATAAAAACCGAACTTCTCCCCTTTTCAATATTCTACTCAGTATTTTAACGAGAAACAAATAGATGATTGAAAATGAAGTATTTAAGGTTATTATCTAATCAATTATGTGTTTCCATCATTTTTATTGTATATATAATGAATTATAACCCATAGACTAATAATTCACAAAAACGTGGAAAAACGGCAAAATATTGCCTAATTCGATGATATTTTCTTTAAATCACATAAAGGAAAAGGAGATAATAAACGTCAAAATATTGCTAAATTCGATGATTTTTCGTACGAAACAAAATGCAAGAAAACTAGCTTAAAATGCAATATTATACGAAATTCTGAGATTTGAAGGCCAAATCACATATCGTGATACTACATGAAATAGTATCGAAATATTGGTAAAAATGAATATGATACGTAATATCAAACTACATGAAAAACGTGAAAAAAGTCATTATTTTACCATATATGAAGATTTTAACTTCAAATCATAGAGCGAGGTTTCGTATTATTTAGATCCAAGAAAAGACATATGACTATGTTGTTTCCAATACAAATGATAAAAGCCAATGTGCTTTCATTAGAATTAACTAAAATGTTCCTGATTCTCCGTTTATATTACCGATGGAAGATGTACACGTAAAACCGCTCTAATCTGGCTGAAACGTCGATATATGCAATAAAAACCGAACTTCTCCCCTTTTCAATATCCAATTCAGTATTTTAACGAGAAACAAATGGTTGATTGAAAATAAAGTATTTAAGTTTAATTTCTAATCAATTATGTGTTTGCATCATTTTTATCGTACATTTAATGAATTAATAACAATAAACTGAAAATTCACAAAAACGTGGAAAAACGGCAAAATATTGCCTAATTCGATGATATTTTGTTTAAATCTCATAGAGGAAAAGGGGATGATAAACGTCAAAATATTGCTAAATTCGATGATTTTTCGTACGAAACAAAATGCAAGAAAACTTGCTTAAAATACAATATTATGCGACATTCTGAGATTTGAAGGCCAAATCACATAATGTGATACTACATGAAATAGTATCGAAATATTGGTAAAAATGAATATATTTACGTAATATCAAACTACATGATTGACGTGAAAAAGTCACTATTTTACCATATTTGAGGATTTTAACTTCAAATCATAGAGCGAGGTTTCGTATTATTTAGATCCAAGAAAAGACATATGACATTGTTGTTTCCAATACAAATGATAAAAAAACAATGTTGTTTCATTAGAATTAACTAAAATGTTCTTGATTTTCCGTTTATTTTACCGATGGAAGATGTACACGTAAAACCGCTCTAATCCGGCTGAAACGTCGATATATGCAATAAAAACCGAGTTTCTCCCCTTTTCAATATTCTACTCAGTATTTTAACGAGAAACAAATAGATGATTGAAAATGAAGTATTTAAGGTTATTACCTAATCAATTATGTGTTTCCATCATTTTTATTGTATATATAACGAATTATAACCCATAGACTGAAAATTCACAAAAACGTGGAAAAACGGCAAAATATTGCCTAATTCAATGATATTTTGTTTAAGTCACATAAAGGAAAAGGAGATAATAAACGTCAAAATATTGCTAAATTCGATGATTTTTCGTACGAAACAAAATGCAAGAAAACTTGCTTAAAATGCAATATTATGCGAAAATCTGAGATTTGAAGGCCAAATCACATATCGTGATACTACATGAAATAGTATCGAAATATTGGTAAAAATGAATATATTTACTTAATATCAAACTACATGAAAAACGTGAAAAAAGTCATTATTTTACCATATATGAAGATTTTACCTTCAAATCATAGAGCGAGGTTTCGTATTATTTAGATCCAAGAAAAGACATATGACAATGTTGTTTCCAATACAAATGATAAAAAACAATGTGTTTTCTTTAGAAATAACTAAAATGTTCTTGATTTTCCGTTTATTTTACCGATGGAAGAGGTACACGTAAAACCGCTCTAATCCGGCTGAAACGTCGATATATGCAATAAAAACCGAACTTCTCCCCTTTTCAATATTCTACTCAGTATTTTAACGAGAAACAAATAGATGATTGAAAATGAAGTATTTAAGGTTATTATCTAATCAATTATGTGTTTCCATCATTTTTATTGTATATATAATGAATTATAACCCATAGACTAATAATTCACAAAAACGTGGAAAAACGGCAAAATATTGCCTAATTCGATGATATTTTGTTTAAATCACATAAAGGAAAAGGAGATAATAAACGTCAAAATATTGCTAAATTCGATGATTTTTCGTACGAAACAAAATGCAAGAAAACTAGCTTAAAATGCAATATTATACGAAATTCTGAGATTTGAAGGCCAAATCACATATCGTGATACTACATGAAATAGTATCGAAATATTGGTAAAAATGAATATGATACGTAATATCAAACTACATGAAAAACGTGAAAAAAGTCATTATTTTACCATATATGAAGATTTTAACTTCAAATCATAGAGCGAGGTTTCGTATTATTTAGATCCAAGAAAAGACATATGACTATGTTGTTTCCAATACAAATGATAAAAGCCAATGTGCTTTCATTAGAATTAACTAAAATGTTCCTGATTCTCCGTTGATATTACCGATGGAAAATGTACACGTAAAACCGCTCTAATCTGGCTGAAACGTCGATATATGCAATAAAAACCGAACTTCTCCCCTTTTCAATATCCTATTCAGTATTTTAACGAGAAACAAATGGTTGATTGAAAATAAAGTATTTAAGTCTAATTTCTAATCAATTATGTGTTTGCATCATTTTTATCGTATATTTAATGAATTAATAACAATAAACTGAAAATTCGCAAAAACGTGGAAAAACAGCAAAATATTGCCTAATTCGATGATATTTTGTTTAAATCTCATAGAGGAAAAGGGGATGATAAACGTCAAAATATTGCTTAATTCGATGATTTTTCGTACGAAACAAAATGCAAGAAAACTTGCTTAAAATGCAATATTATGCGAAATTCTGAGATTCTAAGGTCAACTCACATATCGTGATACTACATGAAATAGTATCGAAATATTGGTATAAATGAATATATTTTTTACCAAACTACATGATTAACGTGAAAAGTCACTATTTTACCATATTTGAGGATTTTACCTTCAAGTCATAGAGCGAGGTTTCGTATTATTTAGATCAAAGAAAAGACATATGACTGTTGTTTCCAATACAAATGATAAAAAACAATGTGTTTTCATTAGAATTAACTAAAATGTTCTTGATTTTCTGTTTATATTACCGATGGAAGATGTACACGTAAAACCGCTCTAATCCGGCTGAAACGTCGATATATGCAATAAAAACCGAACTTCTCCCCTTTTCAATATCTTACTCAGTATTTTAACGAGAAACAAATAGATGATTGAAAATGAAGTATTTAAGTTTATTATCTAATCAATTATGTGTTTGCATCATTTTTATCGTATATTTAATAAATTAATAACAATAAACTGAAAATTCACAAAAACGTGGAAAAACGGCAAAATATTGCCTAATTCGATGATAAATCTCATAGAGGAAAGGGGGATGATAAACGTCAAATATATTGCTAAATTCGATGATTTTTCGTACGAAACAAAATGCAAGAAAACTAGCTTAAAATGCAATATTATGCGACATTCTGAGATTTGAAGGCCAAATCACATATTGTGATACTACATGAAATAGTATCGAAATATTGGTAAAAATGAATATATTTACTTAATATCAAACTACATGAAAAACGTGAAAAAAGTCATTATTTTACCATATATGAAGATTTTACCTTCAAATCATAGAGCGAGGTTTCGTATTATTTAGATCCAAGAAAAGACATATGACAATGTTGTTTCCAATACAAATGATAAAAAACAATGTGTTTTCTTTAGAAATAACTAAAATGTTCTTGATTTTCCGTTTATTTTACCGATGGAAGAGGTACACGTAAAACCGCTCTAATCCGGCTGAAACGTCGATATATGCAATAAAAACCGAACTTCTCCCCTTTTCAATATTCTACTCAGTATTTTAACGAGAAACAAATAGATGATTGAAAATGAAGTATTTAAGGTTATTATCTAATCAATTATGTGTTTCCATCATTTTTATTGTATATATAATGAATTATAACCCATAGACTAATAATTCACAAAAACGTGGAAAAACGGCAAAATATTGCCTAATTCGATGATATTTTGTTTAAATCACATAAAGGAAAAGGAGATAATAAACGTCAAAATATTGCTAAATTCGATGATTTTTCGTACGAAACAAAATGCAAGAAAACTAGCTTAAAATGCAATATTATACGAAATTCTGAGATTTGAAGGCCAAATCACATATCGTGATACTACATGAAATAGTATCGAAATATTGGTAAAAATGAATATGATACGTAATATCAAACTACATGAAAAACGTGAAAAAAGTCATTATTTTACCATATATGAAGATTTAACTTCAAATCATAGAGCGAGGTTTCGTATTATTTAGATCCAAGAAAAGACATATGACTATGTTGTTTCCAATACAAATGATAAAAGCCAATGTGCTTTCATTAGAATTAACTAAAATGTTCCTGATTCTCCGTTTATATTACCGATGGAAGATGTACACGTAAAACCGCTCTAATCTGGCTGAAACGTCGATATATGCAATAAAAACCGAACTTCTCCCCTTTTCAATATCCAATTCAGTATTTTAACGAGAAACAAATGGTTGATTGAAAATAAAGTATTTAAGTTTAATTTCTAATCAATTATGTGTTTGCATCATTTTTATCGTACATTTAATGAATTAATAACAATAAACTGAAAATTCACAAAAACGTGGAAAAACGGCAAAATATTGCCTAATTCGATGATATTTTGTTTAAATCTCATAGAGGAAAAGGGGATGATAAACGTCAAAATATTGCTAAATTCGATGATTTTTCGTACGAAACAAAATGCAAGAAAACTTGCTTAAAATACAATATTATGCGACATTCTGAGATTTGAAGGCCAAATCACATAATGTGATACTACATGAAATAGTATCGAAATATTGGTAAAAATGAATATATTTACGTAATATCAAACTACATGATTGACGTGAAAAAGTCACTATTTTACCATATTTGAGGATTTTAACTTCAAATCATAGAGCGAGGTTTCGTATTATTTAGATCCAAGAAAAGACATATGACATTGTTGTTTCCAATACAAATGATAAAAAAACAATGTTGTTTCATTAGAATTAACTAAAATGTTCTTGATTTTCCGTTTATTTTACCGATGGAAGATGTACACGTAAAACCGCTCTAATCCGGCTGAAACGTCGATATATGCAATAAAAACCGAGTTTCTCCCCTTTTCAATATTCTACTCAGTATTTTAACGAGAAACAAATAGATGATTGAAAATGAAGTATTTAAGGTTATTACCTAATCAATTATGTGTTTCCATCATTTTTATTGTATATATAACGAATTATAACCCATAGACTGAAAATTCACAAAAACGTGGAAAAACGGCAAAATATTGCCTAATTCAATGATATTTTGTTTAAGTCACATAAAGGAAAAGGAGATAATAAACGTCAAAATATTGCTAAATTCGATGATTTTTCGTACGAAACAAAATGCAAGAAAACTTGCTTAAAATGCAATATTATGCGAAAATCTGAGATTTGAAGGCCAAATCACATATCGTGATACTACATGAAATAGTATCGAAATATTGGTAAAAATGAATATATTTACTTAATATCAAACTACATGAAAAACGTGAAAAAAGTCATTATTTTACCATATATGAAGATTTTACCTTCAAATCATAGAGCGAGGTTTCGTATTATTTAGATCCAAGAAAAGACATATGACAATGTTGTTTCCAATACAAATGATAAAAAACAATGTGTTTTCTTTAGAAATAACTAAAATGTTCTTGATTTTCCGTTTATTTTACCGATGGAAGAGGTACACGTAAAACCGCTCTAATCCGGCTGAAACGTCGATATATGCAATAAAAACCGAACTTCTCCCCTTTTCAATATTCTACTCAGTATTTTAACGAGAAACAAATAGATGATTGAAAATGAAGTATTTAAGGTTATTATCTAATCAATTATGTGTTTCCATCATTTTTATTGTATATATAATGAATTATAACCCATAGACTAATAATTCACAAAAACGTGGAAAAACGGCAAAATATTGCCTAATTCGATGATATTTTGTTTAAATCACATAAAGGAAAAGGAGATAATAAACGTCAAAATATTGCTAAATTCGATGATTTTTCGTACGAAACAAAATGCAAGAAAACTAGCTTAAAATGCAATATTATACGAAATTCTGAGATTTGAAGGCCAAATCACATATCGTGATACTACATGAAATAGTATCGAAATATTGGTAAAAATGAATATGATACGTAATATCAAACTACATGAAAAACGTGAAAAAAGTCATTATTTTACCATATATGAAGATTTTAACTTCAAATCATAGAGCGAGGTTTCGTATTATTTAGATCCAAGAAAAGACATATGACTATGTTGTTTCCAATACAAATGATAAAAGCCAATGTGCTTTCATTAGAATTAACTAAAATGTTCCTGATTCTCCGTTGATATTACCGATGGAAAATGTACACGTAAAACCGCTCTAATCTGGCTGAAACGTCGATATATGCAATAAAAACCGAACTTCTCCCCTTTTCAATATCCTATTCAGTATTTTAACGAGAAACAAATGGTTGATTGAAAATAAAGTATTTAAGTCTAATTTCTAATCAATTATGTGTTTGCATCATTTTTATCGTATATTTAATGAATTAATAACAATAAACTGAAAATTCGCAAAAACGTGGAAAAACAGCAAAATATTGCCTAATTCGATGATATTTTGTTTAAATCTCATAGAGGAAAAGGGGATGATAAACGTCAAAATATTGCTTAATTCGATGATTTTTCGTACGAAACAAAATGCAAGAAAACTTGCTTAAAATGCAATATTATGCGAAATTCTGAGATTCTAAGGTCAACTCACATATCGTGATACTACATGAAATAGTATCGAAATATTGGTATAAATGAATATATTTTTTACCAAACTACATGATTAACGTGAAAAGTCACTATTTTACCATATTTGAGGATTTTACCTTCAAGTCATAGAGCGAGGTTTCGTATTATTTAGATCAAAGAAAAGACATATGACTGTTGTTTCCAATACAAATGATAAAAAACAATGTGTTTTCATTAGAATTAACTAAAATGTTCTTGATTTTCTGTTTATATTACCGATGGAAGATGTACACGTAAAACCGCTCTAATCCGGCTGAAACGTCGATATATGCAATAAAAACCGAACTTCTCCCCTTTTCAATATCTTACTCAGTATTTTAACGAGAAACAAATAGATGATTGAAAATGAAGTATTTAAGTTTATTATCTAATCAATTATGTGTTTGCATCATTTTTATCGTATATTTAATAAATTAATAACAATAAACTGAAAATTCACAAAAACGTGGAAAAACGGCAAAATATTGCCTAATTCGATGATAAATCTCATAGAGGAAAGGGGGATGATAAACGTCAAATATATTGCTAAATTCGATGATTTTTCGTACGAAACAAAATGCAAGAAAACTAGCTTAAAATGCAATATTATGCGACATTCTGAGATTTGAAGGCCAAATCACATATTGTGATACTACATGAAATAGTATCGAAATATTGGTAAAAATGAATATATTTACTTAATATCAAACTACATGAAAAACGTGAAAAAAGTCATTATTTTACCATATTTGAAGATTTTACCTTCAAATCATAGAGCGAGGTTTCGTATTATTTAGATCCAAGAAAAGACAAATGACAATGTTGTTTCCAATACAAATGATAAAAAACAATGTGTTTTCTTTAGAAATAACTAAAATGTTCTTGATTTTCCGTTTATTTTACCGATGGAAGAGGTACACGTAAAACCGCTCTAATCCGGCTGAAACGTCGATATATGCAATAAAAACCGAACTTCTCCCCTTTTCAATATTCTACTCAGTATTTTAACGAGAAACAAATAGATGATTGAAAATGAAGTATTTAAGGTTATTATCTAATCAATTATGTGTTTCCATCATTTTTATTGTATATATAATGAATTATAACCCATAGACTGAAAATTCACAAAAACGTGGAAAAACGGCAAAATATTGCCTAATTCGATGATAAATCTCATAGAGGAAAAGGGGATGATAAACGTCAAAATATTGCTAAATTCGATGATTTTTCGTACGAAACAAAATGCAAGAAAACTTGCTTAAAATGCAATATTATGCGACATTCTGAGATTTGAAGGCCAAATCACATAATGTGATACTACATGAAATAGTATCGAAATATTGGTAAAAATGAATATATTTACGTAATATCAAACTACATGATTGACGTGAAAAAGTCACTATTTTACCATATTTGAGGATTTTAACTTCAAATCATAGAGCGAGGTTTCGTATTATTTAGATCCAAGAAAAGACATATGACATTGTTGTTTCCAATACAAATGATAAAAAAACAATGTTGTTTCATTAGAATTAACTAAAATGTTCTTGATTTTCCGTTTATTTTACCGATGGAAGATGTACACGTAAAACCGCTCTAATCCGGCTGAAACGTCGATATATGCAATAAAAACCGAGTTTCTCCCCTTTTCAATATTCTACTCAGTATTTTAACGAGAAACAAATAGATGATTGAAAATGAAGTATTTAAGGTTATTACCTAATCAATTATGTGTTTCCATCATTTTTATTGTATATATAACGAATTATAACCCATAGACTGAAAATTCACAAAAACGTGGAAAAACGGCAAAATATTGCCTAATTCAATGATATTTTGTTTAAGTCACATAAAGGAAAAGGAGATAATAAACGTCAAAATATTGCTAAATTCGATGATTTTTCGTACGAAACAAAATGCAAGAAAACTTGCTTAAAATGCAATATTATGCGAAAATCTGAGATTTGAAGGCCAAATCACATATCGTGATACTACATGAAATAGTATCGAAATATTGGTAAAAATGAATATATTTACTTAATATCAAACTACATGAAAAACGTGAAAAAAGTCATTATTTTACCATATATGAAGATTTTACCTTCAAATCATAGAGCGAGGTTTCGTATTATTTAGATCCAAGAAAAGACATATGACAATGTTGTTTCCAATACAAATGATAAAAAACAATGTGTTTTCTTTAGAAATAACTAAAATGTTCTTGATTTTCCGTTTATTTTACCGATGGAAGAGGTACACGTAAAACCGCTCTAATCCGGCTGAAACGTCGATATATGCAATAAAAACCGAACTTCTCCCCTTTTCAATATTCTACTCAGTATTTTAACGAGAAACAAATAGATGATTGAAAATGAAGTATTTAAGGTTATTATCTAATCAATTATGTGTTTCCATCATTTTTATTGTATATATAATGAATTATAACCCATAGACTAATAATTCACAAAAACGTGGAAAAACGGCAAAATATTGCCTAATTCGATGATATTTTGTTTAAATCACATAAAGGAAAAGGAGATAATAAACGTCAAAATATTGCTAAATTCGATGATTTTTCGTACGAAACAAAATGCAAGAAAACTAGCTTAAAATGCAATATTATACGAAATTCTGAGATTTGAAGGCCAAATCACATATCGTGATACTACATGAAATAGTATCGAAATATTGGTAAAAATGAATATGATACGTAATATCAAACTACATGAAAAACGTGAAAAAAGTCATTATTTTACCATATATGAAGATTTTAACTTCAAATCATAGAGCGAGGTTTCGTATTATTTAGATCCAAGAAAAGACATATGACTATGTTGTTTCCAATACAAATGATAAAAGCCAATGTGCTTTCATTAGAATTAACTAAAATGTTCCTGATTCTCCGTTGATATTACCGATGGAAAATGTACACGTAAAACCGCTCTAATCTGGCTGAAACGTCGATATATGCAATAAAAACCGAACTTCTCCCCTTTTCAATATCCTATTCAGTATTTTAACGAGAAACAAATGGTTGATTGAAAATAAAGTATTTAAGTCTAATTTCTAATCAATTATGTGTTTGCATCATTTTTATCGTATATTTAATGAATTAATAACAATAAACTGAAAATTCGCAAAAACGTGGAAAAACAGCAAAATATTGCCTAATTCGATGATATTTTGTTTAAATCTCATAGAGGAAAAGGGGATGATAAACGTCAAAATATTGCTTAATTCGATGATTTTTCGTACGAAACAAAATGCAAGAAAACTTGCTTAAAATGCAATATTATGCGAAATTCTGAGATTCTAAGGTCAACTCACATATCGTGATACTACATGAAATAGTATCGAAATATTGGTATAAATGAATATATTTTTTACCAAACTACATGATTAACGTGAAAAGTCACTATTTTACCATATTTGAGGATTTTACCTTCAAGTCATAGAGCGAGGTTTCGTATTATTTAGATCAAAGAAAAGACATATGACTGTTGTTTCCAATACAAATGATAAAAAACAATGTGTTTTCATTAGAATTAACTAAAATGTTCTTGATTTTCTGTTTATATTACCGATGGAAGATGTACACGTAAAACCGCTCTAATCCGGCTGAAACGTCGATATATGCAATAAAAACCGAACTTCTCCCCTTTTCAATATCTTACTCAGTATTTTAACGAGAAACAAATAGATGATTGAAAATGAAGTATTTAAGTTTATTATCTAATCAATTATGTGTTTGCATCATTTTTATCGTATATTTAATAAATTAATAACAATAAACTGAAAATTCACAAAAACGTGGAAAAACGGCAAAATATTGCCTAATTCGATGATAAATCTCATAGAGGAAAGGGGGATGATAAACGTCAAATATATTGCTAAATTCGATGATTTTTCGTACGAAACAAAATGCAAGAAAACTAGCTTAAAATGCAATATTATGCGACATTCTGAGATTTGAAGGCCAAATCACATATTGTGATACTACATGAAATAGTATCGAAATATTGGTAAAAATGAATATATTTACTTAATATCAAACTACATGAAAAACGTGAAAAAAGTCATTATTTTACCATATTTGAAGATTTTACCTTCAAATCATAGAGCGAGGTTTCGTATTATTTAGATCCAAGAAAAGACAAATGACAATGTTGTTTCCAATACAAATGATAAAAAACAATGTGTTTTCTTTAGAAATAACTAAAATGTTCTTGATTTTCCGTTTATTTTACCGATGGAAGAGGTACACGTAAAACCGCTCTAATCCGGCTGAAACGTCGATATATGCAATAAAAACCGAACTTCTCCCCTTTTCAATATTCTACTCAGTATTTTAACGAGAAACAAATAGATGATTGAAAATGAAGTATTTAAGGTTATTATCTAATCAATTATGTGTTTCCATCATTTTTATTGTATATATAATGAATTATAACCCATAGACTGAAAATTCACAAAAACGTGGAAAAACGGCAAAATATTGCCTAATTCGATGATAAATCTCATAGAGGAAAAGGGGATGATAAACGTCAAAATATTGCTAAATTCGATGATTTTTCGTACGAAACAAAATGCAAGAAAACTTGCTTAAAATGCAATATTATGCGACATTCTGAGATTTGAAGGCCAAATCACATAATGTGATACTACATGAAATAGTATCGAAATATTGGTAAAAATGAATATATTTACGTAATATCAAACTACATGATTGACGTGAAAAAGTCACTATTTTACCATATTTGAGGATTTTAACTTCAAATCATAGAGCGAGGTTTCGTATTATTTAGATCCAAGAAAAGACATATGACATTGTTGTTTCCAATACAAATGATAAAAAAACAATGTTGTTTCATTAGAATTAACTAAAATGTTCTTGATTTTCCGTTTATTTTACCGATGGAAGATGTACACGTAAAACCGCTCTAATCCGGCTGAAACGTCGATATATGCAATAAAAACCGAACTTCTCCCCTTTTCAATATTCTACTCAGTATTTTAACGAGAAACAAATAGATGATTGAAAATGAAGTATTTAAGGTTATTATCTAATCAATTATGTGTTTCCATCATTTTTATTATATATATAATGAATTATAACCCATAGACTGAAAATTCACAAAAACGTGGAAAAACGGCAAAATATTGCCTAATTCGATGATATTTTGTTTAAGTCACATAAAGGAAAAGGAGATAATAAACGTCAAAATATTGCTAAATTCGATGATTTTTCGTACGAAACAAAATGCAAGAAAACTAGCTTAAAATGCAATATTATACGAAATTCTGAGATTTGAAGGCCAAATCACATATCGTGATACTACATGAAATAGTATCGAAATATTGGTAAAAATGAATATGATACGTAATATCAAACTACATGAAAAACGTGAAAAAAGTCATTATTTTACCATATATGAAGATTTTAACTTCAAATCATAGAGCGAGGTTTCGTATTATTTAGATCCAAGAAAAGACATATGACTATGTTGTTTCCAATACAAATGATAAAAGCCAATGTGCTTTCATTAGAATTAACTAAAATGTTCCTGATTCTCCGTTTATATTACCGATGGAAGATGTACACGTAAAACCGCTCTAATCTGGCTGAAACGTCGATATATGCAATAAAAACCGAACTTCTCCCCTTTTCAATATCCAATTCAGTATTTTAACGAGAAACAAATGGTTGATTGAAAATAAAGTATTTAAGTTTAATTTCTAATCAATTATGTGTTTGCATCATTTTTATCGTATATTTAATGAATTAATAACAATAAACTGAAAATTCACAAAAACGTGGAAAAACGGTAAAATATTGCCTAATTCGATGATATTTTTTTTAAATCTCATAGAGGAAAAGGGGATGATAAACGTCAAAATATTGCTTAATTCGATGATTTTTCGTACGAAACAAAATGCAAGAAAACTTGCTTAGAATGCAATATTATGCGAAATTCTGAGATTTGAAGGTCAACTCACATATCGTGATACTACATGAAATAGTATCGAAATATTGGTATAAATGAATATATTTTTTACCAAACTACATGATTAACGTGAAAAGTCACTATTTTACCATATTTGAGGATTTTACCTTCAAGTCATATAGCGAGGTTTCGTTTTATTTAGATCAAAGAAAAGACATATGACAATGTTGTTTCCAATACAAATGATAAAAAACAATGTGTTTTCATTAGAATTAATTAAAAGGTTCTTGATTTTCTGTTTATATTACCGATGGAAGATGTACTCGTAAAACCGCTCTAATCCGGCTGAAACATCGATATATGCAATGAAAACCGAACTTCTCCCCTTTTCAATATCTTACTCTGTATTTTAACGAGAAACAAATAGATGATTGAAAATGAAGTATTTAAGTTTATTATCTAATCAATTATGTGTTTGCATCATTTTTATCGTATATTTAATGAATTAATAGCAATAAACTGAAAATTCACAAAAACGTGGAAAAATTGTAAAATATTGCCTAATTCGATGATATTTTGTTTAAATCTCATAGAGGAAAAGGGGATGATAAACGTCAAAATATTGCTTAATTCGATGATTTTTCGTACGAAACAAAATGCAAGAAAACTTGCTTAGAATGCAATATTATGCGAAATTCTGAGATATGAAGGTCAACTCACATATCGTGATACTACATGAAATAGTATCGAAATATTGGTAAAAATGAATATATTTTTTACCAAACTACATGATTAACGTGAAAAGTCACTATTTTACCATATTTGAGGATTTTACCTTCAAGTCATATAGCGAGGTTTCGTTTTATTTAGATCAAAGAAAAGACATATGACAATGTTGTTTCCAATACAAATGATAAAAAACAATGTGTTTTCATTAGAATTATTAAAAGGTTCTTGATTTTCTGTTTATATTACCGATGGAAGATGTACACGTAAAACCGCTCTATTCCGGCTGAAACATCGATATATGCAATAAAAACCGAACTTCTCCCCTTTTCAATATCTTACTCTGTATTTTAACGAGAAACAAATATATGATTGAAAATGAAGTATTTAAGTTTATTATCTAATCAATTATGTGTTTGCATCATTTTTATCGTATATTTAATGAATTAATAGCAATAAATTGAAAATTCACAAAAACGTGGAAAAACGGCAAAATATTGCCTAATTCGATGATAAATCTCATAGAGGAAAAGGGGATGATAAACGTCAAAATATTGCTAAATTCGATGATTTTTCGTACGAAACAAAATGCAAGAAAACTTGCTTAAAATGCAATATTATGCGACATTCTGAGATTTGAAGGCCAAATCACATAATGTGATACTACATGAAATAGTATCGAAATATTGGTAAAAATGAATATATTTACGTAATATCAAACTACATGATTGACGTGAAAAAGTCACTATTTTACCATATTTGAGGATTTTAACTTCAAATCATAGAGCGAGGTTTCGTATTATTTAGATCCAAGAAAAGACATATGACATTGTTGTTTCCAATACAAATGATAAAAAAACAATGTTGTTTCATTAGAATTAACTAAAATGTTCTTGATTTTCCGTTTATTTTACCGATGGAAGATGTACACGTAAAACCGCTCTAATCCGGCTGAAACGTCGATATATGCAATAAAAACCGAACTTCTCCCCTTTTCAATATTCTACTCAGTATTTTAACGAGAAACAAATAGATGATTGAAAATGAAGTATTTAAGGTTATTATCTAATCAATTATGTGTTTCCATCATTTTTATTGTATATATAATGAATTATAACCCATAGACTGAAAATTCACAAAAACGTGGAAAAACGGCAAAATATTGCCTAATTCGATGATATTTTGTTTAAGTCACATAAAGGAAAAGGAGATAATAAACGTCAAAATATTGCTAAATTCGATGATTTTTCGTACGAAACAAAATGCAAGAAAACTTGCTTAAAATGCAATATTATGCGAAATTCTGAGATTTGAAGGCCAAATCACATATCGTGATACTACATGAAATAGTATCGAAATATTGGTAAAAATGAATATATATACGTAATATCAAACTACATGAAAAACGAGAAAAAAGTCATTATTTTACCATATATGAAGATTTTAACTTCAAATCATAGAACGAGGTTTCGTATTATTTAGATCAAAGAAAAGACATATGAGAATGTGGTTTCCAATACAAATGTTAAAAGCCAATGTGCTTTCATTAGAATTAACTAAAATGTTCCTGCTTTTCCGTTTACGTGTACACCGATGGAAGGTGTACACGTAAAACCGCTCTAATCTGGCTGAAACGTCGATATATGCAATAAAAACCGAACTTCTTCCCTTTTCAATATCCTATTCAGTATTTTAACGAGAAACAAATGGTTGATTGAAAATAAAGTATTTAAGTTTAATTTCTAATCAATTATGTGTTTGCATCATTTTTATTGTATATTTAATGAATTAATAACAATAAACTGAAAATTCACAAAAACGTGGAAAAACGGCAAAATATAGCCTAATTCGATGATATTTGTTTAAATCTCATAGAGGAAAAGGGGATGATAAACGTCAAAATATTGCTAAATTCGATGATTTTTCGTACGAAACAAAATGCAAGAAAACTTGCTTAAAATGCAATATTATGCGAAATTCTGAGATTTGAAGGTCAACTCACATATCGTGATACTACATGAAATAGTATAGAAATATTGGTATAAATGAATATATTTACGTAATATCAAACTACATGATTAACGTGAAAAGGTCACTATTTTACCATATTTGAGGATTTTACCTACAAATCATAGAGCGAGGTTTCGTATTATTTAGATCCAAGAAAAGACATATGACATTGTTGTTTCCAATACAAATGATAAAAAAACAATGTTGTTTATTAGAATTAACTAAAATGTTCTTGATTTTCCGTTTATTTTACCGATGGAAGATGTACACGTAAAACCGCTCTAATCCGGCTGAAAAGTCGAAATATGCAATAAAAACCGAACCTCTCCCCTTTTCAATATTCTACTCAGTATTTTAACGAGAAACAAATAGATGATTGAAAATGAAGTATTTAAGGTTATTTTCTAATCAATTATATGTTTCAATCATTTTTATTGTATATATAATGAATTATAACCCATAGACTGAAAATTCACAAAAACGTGGAAAAACGGCAAAATATTGCCTAATTCGATGATATTTTGTTTAAGTCACATAAAGGAAAAGGAGATAATAAACGTCAAAATATTGCTAAATTCGATGATTTTTCGTACGAAACAAAATGCAAGAAAACTTGCTTAAAATGCAATATTATGCGAAATTCTGAGATTTGAAGGCCAAATCACATATCGTGATACTACATGAAATAGTATCGAAATATTGGTAAAAATGAATATATATACGTAATATCAAACTACATGAAAAACGAGAAAAAATCATTATTTTACCATATATGAAGATTTTAACTTCAAATCATAGAACGAGGTTTCGTATTATTTAGATCCAAGAAAAGACATATGAGAATGTGGTTTCCAATACAAATGTTAAAAGCCAATGTGCTTTCATTAGAATTAACTAAAATGTTCCTGCTTTTCCGTTTACGTGTACACCGATGGAAGGTGTACACGTAAAACCGCTCTAATCTGGCTGAAACGTCGATATATGCAATAAAAACCGAACTTCTTCCCTTTTCAATATCCTAGTCAGTATTTTAACGAGAAACAAATGGTTGATTGAAAATAAAGTATTTAAGTTTAATTTCTAATCAATTATGTGTTTGCATCATTTTTATTGTATATTTAATGAATTAATAACAATAAACTGAAAATTCACAAAAACGTGGAAAAACGGCAAAATATAGCCTAATTCGATGATATTTGTTTAAATCTCATAGAGGAAAAGGGGATGATAAACGTCAAAATATTGCTAAATTCGATGATTTTTCGTACGAAACAAAATGCAAGAAAACTTGCTTAAAATGCAATATTATGCGAAATTCTGAGATTTGAAGGTCAACTCACATATCGTGATACTACATGAAATAGTATAGAAATATTGGTATAAATGAATATATTTACGTAATATCAAACTACATGATTAACGTGAAAAGGTCACTATTTTACCATATTTGAGGATTTTACCTACAAATCATAGAGCGAGGTTTCGTATTATTTAGGTCCAAGAAAAGACATATGACATTGTTGTTTCCAATACAAATGATAAAAAAACAATGTTGTTTATTAGAATTAACTAAAATGTTCTTGATTTTCCGTTTATTTTACCGATGGAAGATGTACACGTAAAACCGCTCTAATCCGGCTGAAAAGTCGAAATATGCAATAAAAACCGAACCTCTCCCCTTTTCAATATTCTACTCAGTATTTTAACGAGAAACAAATAGATGATTGAAAATGAAGTATTTAAGGTTATTTTCTAATCAATTATATGTTTCAATCATTTTTATTGTATATATAATGAATTATAACCCATAGACTGAAAATTCACAAAAACGTGGAAAAACGGCAAAATATTGCCTAATTCGATGATATTTTGTTTAAATCACATAAAGGAAAAGGAGATAATAAACGTCAAAATATTGCTAAATTCGATGATTTTTCGTACGAAACAAAATGCAAGAAAACTTGCTTAAATGCAATATTATGCGAAATTCTGAGATTTGAAGGCCAAATCACATATCGTGATACTACATGAAATAGTATCGAAATATTGGTAAAAATGAATATATATACGTAATATCAAACTACATGAAAAACGTGAAAAAAGTCATTATTTTACCATATATGAAGATTTTAACTTCAAATCATAGAGCGAGGTTTCGTATTATTTAGATCCAAGAAAAGACATAAGACTATGTTGTTTCCAATACAAATGATAAAAGCCAATGTGCTTTCATTAGAATTAACTAAAATGTTCCTGATTTTCCGTTTACGTGTACACCGATGGAAGGTGTACACGTAAAACCGCTCTAATCTGGCTGAAACGTCGATATATGCAATAAAAACCGAACTTCTTCCCTTTTCAATAACCTATTCAGTATTTTAACGAGAAACAAATGGTTGATTGAAAATAAAGTATTTAAGTTTAATTTCTAATCAATTATGTGTTTGCATCATTTTTATTGTATATTTAATGAATTAATAACAATAAACTGAAAATTCACAAAAACGTGGAAAAACGGCAAAATATAGCCTAATTCGATGATATTTGTTTAAATCTCATAGAGGAAAAGGGGATGATAAACGTCAAAATATTGCTAAATTCGATGATTTTTCGTACGAAACAAAATGCAAGAAAACTTGCTTAAAATGCAATATTATGCGAAATTCTGAGATTTGAAGGTCAACTCACATATCGTGATACTACATGAAATAGTATAGAAATATTGGTATAAATGAATATATTTACGTAATATCAAACTACATGATTAACGTGAAAAGGTCACTATTTTACCATATTTGAGGATTTTACCTACAAATCATAGAGCGAGGTTTCGTATTATTTAGATCCAAGAAAAGACATATGACATTGTTGTTTCCAATACAAATGATAAAAAAACAATGTTGTTTATTAGAATTAACTAAAATGTTCTTGATTTTCCGTTTATTTTACCGATGGAAGATGTACACGTAAAACCGCTCTAATCCGGCTGAAAAGTCGAAATATGCAATAAAAACCGAACCTCTCCCCTTTTCAATATTCTACTCAGTATTTTAACGAGAAACAAATAGATGATTGAAAATGAAGTATTTAAGGTTATTTTCTAATCAATTATATGTTTCAATCATTTTTATTGTATATATAATGAATTATAACCCATAGACTGAAAATTCACAAAAACGTGGAAAAACGGCAAAATATTGCCTAATTCGATGATATTTTGTTTAAATCACATAAAGGAAAAGGAGATAATAAACGTCAAAATATTGCTAAATTCGATGATTTTTCGTACGAAACAAAATGCAAGAAAACTTGCTTAAATGCAATATTATGCGAAATTCTGAGATTTGAAGGCCAAATCACATATCGTGATACTACATGAAATAGTATCGAAATATTGGTAAAAATGAATATATATACGTAATATCAAACTACATGAAAAACG
Source organism: Procambarus clarkii (assembly GCF_040958095.1). Classification (NCBI taxonomy): domain Eukaryota; kingdom Metazoa; phylum Arthropoda; class Malacostraca; order Decapoda; family Cambaridae; genus Procambarus; species Procambarus clarkii. Next base: position 57,002,577 of record NC_091155.1, read on the forward strand.
TGAAAAAAGTCATTATTTTACCATATATGAAGATTTTAACTTCAAATCATAGAGCGAGGTTTCGTATTATTTAGATCCAAGAAAAGACATAAGACTATGTTGTTTCCAATACAAATGATAAAAGCCAATGTGCTTTCATTAGAATTAACTAAAATGTTCCTGATTTTCCGTTTATATTACCGATGGAAGATGTACACGTAAAACCGCTCTAATCTGGCTGAAACGTCGATATATGCAATAAAAACCGAACTTCTCCCCTTTTCAATATCCAATTCAGTATTTTAACGAGAAACAAATGGTTGATTGAAAATAAAGTATTTAAGTTTAATTTCTAATCAATTATGTGTTTGCATCATTTTTATCGTATATTTAATGAATTAATAACAATAAACTGAAAATTCACAAAAACGTGGAAAAACGGTAAAATATTGCCTAATTCGATGATATTTTGTTTAAATCACATAAAGGAAAAGGAGATAATAAACGTCAAAATATTGCTAAATTCGATGATTTTTCGTACGAAACAAAATGCAAGAAAACTTGCTTAAAATGCAATATTATGCGACATTCTGAGACTTGAAGTCCAAATCACATATCGTGATACAACATGAAATAGTATCGAAATATTGGTAAAAACGAATATATTTACGTAATGTCAAACTACATGATTAACGTGAAAAAGTCACTATTTTACCATATTTGAGGATTTTACCTACAAGTCATAGAGCGAGATTTCGTATTATTTAGATCAAAGAAAAGACATATGACAATGTTGTTTCTAATACAAATGATAAAAAACAATGTGTTTTCATTAGAATTAACTAAAATGTTCTTGATTTTCTGTTTATATTACCGATGGAAGATGTACACGTAAAACCGCTCTAATCCGGCTGAAACGTCGATATATGCAATAAAAACCGAACTTCTCCCCTTTTCAATATCCTACTTAGTATTTTAACGAGAAACAAATAGATGATTAAAAATAAAGTATTTAAGGTTATTATCTAATCAATTACGTGTTTGCATCATTTTTATCGTATATATAATGAATTAATACCCATAGACTGAAAATTCACAAAAACGTGGAAAAACGGCAAAATATTGCCTAATTCGATGATATTTTGTTTAAATCACAAAAAGGAAAAGGAGATAATAAACGTCAAAATATTGCTAAATTTGATGATATTTCGTACGAAACAAAATGCAAGAAAACTTGCTTAAAATGCAATATTATGCGACATTCTGAGACTTGAAGTCCAAATCACATATCGTGATACAACATGAAATAGTATCGAAATATTGGTAAAAACGAATATATTTACGTAATGTCAAACTACATGATTAACGTGAAAAAGTCACTATTTTACCATATTTGAGGATTTTACCTTCAAGTCATTGAGCGAGATTTCGTATTATTTAGATCAAAGAAAAGACATATGACAATGTTGTTTCCAATACAAATGATAAAAAACAATGTGTTTTCATTAGAATTAACTAAAATGTTCTTGATTTTCTGTTTATATTACCGATGGAAGATGTGCACGTAAAACCGCTCTAATCCGGCTGAAACATCGATATATGCAATCAAAACCGAACTTCTCCCCTTTTCAATATTTTACTCAGTATTTAAACGAGAAACAAATAGATGATTGAAAATGAAGTATTTAAGTTTATTATCTAATCAATTATGTGTTTGCATCATTTTTATCGTATATTTAATGAATTAATAACAATAAACTGAAAATTCAGAAAAACGTGGAAAAACGGCAAAATATTGCCTAATTCGATGATAAATCTCATAGAGGAAAAGGGGATGATAAACGTCAAAATATTGCTAAATTCGATGATTTTTCGTACGAAACAAAATGCAAGAAAACTTGCTTAAAATGCAATATTATGCGACATTCTGAGATTTGAAGGCCAAATCACATATTGTGATACTACATGAAACAGTATCGAAATATTGGTAAAAATGAATATATTTACGTAATATCAAACTACATGATTGACGTGAAAAAGTCACTATTTTACCATATTTGAGGATTTTAACTTCAAATCATTGAGCGAGGTTTCGTATTATTTAGATCCAAGAAAAGACATATGACATTGTTGTTTCCAATACAAATGATAAAAAACAATGTTGTTTCCTTAGAATTAACTAAAATGTTTTTGATTTTTCGTTTATTTTACCGATGGAAGATGTACACGTAAAACCGCTATAATCCGGCTGAAACGTCGATATATGCAATAAAAAGCGAACTTCTACCCTTTTCAATATTCTACTCAGTATTTTAACGAGAAACAAATAGATGATTGAAAATGAAGTATTTAAGGTTATTATCTAATCAATTATGTGTTTGCATCATTTTTATCGTATATATAATGAATTAATTCCCATAGACTGAAAATTCACAAAAACGTGGATAAACGGCAAAATATTGCCTAATTCCTAATGATATTTTGTTTAAATCACATAAAGGAAAAGGAGATAATAAACGTCAAAATATTGCTAAATTCGATGATTTTTCGTACGAAACAAAATGCAAGAAAACTTGCTTAAAATGCAAAATTACGCGACATTCTGAGATATGAAGGCCAAATCACATATCGTGATACTACATGAAATTGTATCGAAATATTAGTAAAAATGAATATATTTACGTAATATCAAACTACATGATTAACGTGAAAAAGTCACTATTTTACCATATATGAAAATTTTAACTTCAAATCATAGAGCGAGGTGACGTATTGTTTAGATCCAAGAAAAGACATATGACAATGTTGTTTCCAATACAAATGATAAAAACCAATGAGTTTTCATTAGAACTAACTAAAATGGTCTTGATTTTCCGTTTATATTACCGATGGAAGATGTACACGTAAAACCGCTCTAATCCGCCTGAAACGTCGATATATGCAATAATAACCGAACTTCTCCCCTTTTCAATATCTTTCTCAATATTTTAACAAGAAACAAATAGATGAGTGAAAATGAAGTATTAAAGGTTATTATCTAATCAATTATGTGTTTCCATCATTTTTATCGTATATATAATGAATTAATACCCATAGACTGAAAATTCACAAAAACGTGAAAAAGCGGCAAAATATTGCCTAATTCGATGATATTTGGTTTAAATCCCATAAAGGAAAAGGAGATGATAAACGTCAAAATACTGCTAAATTCGATGATTTTTCGTACGAAGCAAAATGCAAGAAAACTTGCTTAAAATGCAATATTATGCGACATTCTGAAACTTGAAGTCCAAATCACATATCGTGATACAACATGAAATAGTATCGAAAAATTGGTAAAAATGAATATATTTACGTAATATCAAACTACATGATTAACGTGAAAAAGTCACTATTTTACCATATTTGAGGATTTTACCTTCAAGTCATAGAGCGAGGTTTCGTATTATTTAGTTCAAAGAAAAGACATATGACAATGTTGTTTCCAATACAAATTATAAAACATAATGTGTTTTCATCAGAATTAACTGAAATGTTCTTGATTTTCTGTTTATATTACCGATGGAAGATGTACACGTAAAACCGCTCTAATCCGGCTGAAACGTCGATATATGCAATAAAAACCGAACTACTCCCCTTTTCAATATCTTACTCTGTATTTTAACGAGAAACAAATAGATGATTGAAAATGAAGTATTTAAGTTTATTATCTAATCAATTATGTGTTTGCATCATTTTTATCGTATATTTAATGAATTAATAGCAATAAACTGAAAATTCACAAAAACGTGGAAAAACGGCAAAATATTGCCTAATTTGATGATAAATCTCATAGAGGAAAAGGGGATGATAAACGTCAAAATATTGCTAAATTCGATGATTTTTCGTACGAAACAAAATGCAAGAAAACTTGCTTAAAATGCAATATTATGCGAAATTCTGAGATTTGAAGGCCAAATCACATATCGTGATACAACATGAAATAGTATCGAAATATTGGTAAAATGAATATATTTACGTAATATCAAACTACATGATTAACGTGAAAAAGTCACTATTTTACCATATTTGAGGATTTTACCTTCAAGTCATAGAGCGAGGTTTCGTATTATTTAGTTCAAAGAAAAGACATATGACAATGTTGTTTCCAATACAAATTATAAAACATAATGTGTTTTCATCAGAATTAACTGAAATGTTCTTGATTTTCTGTTTATATTACCGATGGAAGATGTACACGTAAAACCGCTCTAATCCGGCTGAAACGTCGATATATGCAATAAAAACCGAACTTCTCCCCTTTTCAATATCCTACTTAGTATTTTAACGAGAAACAAATAGATGATTAAAAATAAAGTATTTAAGGTTATTATCTAATCAATTACGTGTTTGCATCATTTTTATCGTATATATAATGAATTAATACCCATAGACTGAAAATTCACAAAAACGTGGAAAAACGGCAAAATATTGCCTAATTCGATGATATTTTGTTTAAATCACAAAAAGGAAAAGGAGATAATAAACGTCAAAATATTGCTAAATTTGATGATATTTCGTACGAAACAAAATGCAAGAAAACTTGCTTAAAATGCAATATTATGCGACATTCTGAGACTTGAAGTCCAAATCACATATCGTGATACAACATGAAATAGTATCGAAATATTGGTAAAAATGTATATATTTACGTAATGTCAAACTACATGATTAACGTGAAAAAGTCACTATTTTACCATATTTGAGGATTTTACCTTCAAGTCATAGAGCGAGATTTCGTATTATTTAGATCAAAGAAAAGACATATGACAATGTTGTTTCCAATACAAATGATAAAAAACAATGTGTTTTCATTAGAATTAACTAAAATGTTCTTGATTTTCTGTTTATATTACCGATGGAAGATGTGCACGTAAAACCGCTCTAATCCGGCTGAAACATCGATATATGCAATCAAAACCGAACTTCTCCCCTTTTCAATATTTTACTCAGTATTTAAACGAGAAACAAATAGATGATTGAAAATGAAGTATTTAAGTTTATTATCTAATCAATTATGTGTTTGCATCATTTTTATCGTATATTTAATGAATTAATAACAATAAACTGAAAATTCAGAAAAACGTGGAAAAACGGCAAAATATTGCCTAATTCGATGATAAATCTCATAGAGGAAAAGGGGATGATAAACGTCAAAATATTGCTAAATTCGATGATTTTTCGTACGAAACAAAATGCAAGAAAACTTGCTTAAAATGCAATATTATGCGACATTCTGAGATTTGAAGGCCAAATCACATATTGTGATACTACATGAAACAGTATCGAAATATTGGTAAAAATGAATATATTTACGTAATATCAAACTACATGATTGACGTGAAAAAGTCACTATTTTACCATATTTGAGGATTTTAACTTCAAATCATTGAGCGAGGTTTCGTATTATTTAGATCCAAGAAAAGACATATGACATTGTTGTTTCCAATACAAATGATAAAAAACAATGTTGTTTCCTTAGAATTAACTAAAATGTTTTTGATTTTCCGTTTATTTTACCGATGGAAGATGTACACGTAAAACCGCTATAATCCGGCTGAAACGTCGATATATGCAATAAAAAGCGAACTTCTACCCTTTTCAATATTCAACTCAGTATTTTAACGAGAAACAAATAGATGATTGAAAATGAAGTATTTAAGGTTATTATCTAATCAATTATGTGTTTGCATCATTTTTATCGTATATTTAATGAATTAATAGCAATAAACTGAAAATTCACAAAAACGTGGAAAAACGGCAAAATATTGCCTAATTTGATGATAAATCTCATAGAGGAAAAGGGGATGATAAACGTCAAATATATTGCTAAATTCGATGATTTTTCGTACGAAACAAAATGCAAGAAAACTTGCTTAAAATGCAATATTATGCGAAATTCTGAGATTTGAAGGTCAACTCACATATCGTGATACTACATGAAATAGTATCGAAATATTGGTATAAATGAATATATTTACGTAATATTAAACTACATGATTAACGTGAAAAGTCACTATTTTACTATATTTGAGGATTTTACCTTCAAGTCATAGTTTCGATGGTTTCGAATTATTGAGATCAAAGAAAAGACATATGACAATGTTGTTTCCAATACAAATGATAAAAAACAATGTGCTTTCATTAGAAATAACTAAAATGTTCTTGATTTTCCGTTTATTTTACCGATGGAAGAGGTACACGTAAAACCGCTCTAATCCGGCTGAAACGTCGATATATGCAATAAAAACCGAACTTCTCCCCTTTTCAATATTCTACTCAGTATTTTAACGAGAAACAAATAGATGATTGAAAATGAAGTATTTAAGGTTATTATCTAATCAATTATGTGTTTCCATCATTTTTATTGTATATATAATGAATTATAACCCATAGACTGAAAATTCACAAAAACGTGGAAAAACGGCAAAATATTGCCTAATTCGATGATATTTTGTTTAAATCACATAAAGGAAAAGGAGATAATAAACGTCAAAATATTGCTAATTCGATGATTTTTCGTACGAAACAAAATGCAAGAAAACTTGCTTAAAATGCAATATTATGCGAAATTCTGAGATTTGAAGGCCAACTCACATATCGTTGTACTACATGAAATAGTATCGAAATATTGGTAAAAATGAATATAAATACGTAATATCAAACTACATGAAAAACGTGAAAAAAGTCATTATTTTACCATATATGAAGATTTTAACTTCAAATCATAGAGCGAGGTTTCGTATTATTTAGATCCAAGAAAAGACATATGACAATGTTGTTTCCAATACAAATGATAAAAGCCAATGTGTTTTCATTACAATTAACTAAAATGTTCCTGATTTTCCGTTTATTTTACCGATGGAAGAGGTACACGTAAAACCGCTCTAATCCGGCTAAAAAGTCGATATATGCAATAAAAACCGAACTTCTCCCCTTTTCAATATCCTACTCAGTATTTTAACGAGAAACAAATGGTTGATTGAAAATAAAGTATTTCAGGTTAATTTCTAATCAATTATGTGTTTGCATCATTTTTATCGTATATATAATAAATACCCATAGACTGAAAATTCAAAAAAACGTGGAAAAACGGCAAAATTTTGCCTAATTCGATGATATTTTATTTAAATCACATAAAGGAAAAGGAGATAATAAACGTCAAAATGTTGCTAAATTCGATGTTTTTTCGTACGAAACAAAATGCAAGAAAACTTGCTTAAAATGCAATATTATGCGAATTTCTGAGATTTCAAGGCCAAATCACGTATCGTGATACTACATGAAATAGTATCGAAATATTGGTAAAAATGAATATATTTATTTAATATCAAACTACATGAAAAACGTGAAAAAAGTCATTATTTTACCATATTTGAAGATTTTACATTCAAATCATAGAGCGAGGTTTCGTATTATTTAGATCCAAAAAAAGACATATGACAATGTTGTTTCCAATACAAATGATAAAAAACAATGTGTTTTCATTACAAATAACTAAAATGTTCTTGATTTTCCGTTTATTTTACCGATGGAAAAGGTACACGTAAAACCGCTCTAATCCGGCTGAAACGTCGATATATGCAATAAAAACCGAACTTCTCCCCTTTTCAATATTCTACTCAGTATTTTAACGAGAAACAAATAGATGATTGAAAATAAAGTATTTAAGGTTAATTTGTAATCAATTATGTGTTTGCATCATTTTTATCGTATATTTAATGAATTAATAACAATAAACTGAAAATTCACAAAAAACGTGGAAAAACGGCAAAAAATTGCCTAATTCGATGATATTTTGTTTAAATCTCATTGCGGAAAAGGGGATGATAAACGTCAAAATATTGCTAAATTCGATGATTTTTCGTACGAAACAAAATGCAAGAAAACTTGCTTATAATGCAATATTACGCGAAATTCTGAGATTTGAAGGTCACCTCACATATCGTGATACTACATGAAATAGTATCGAAATATTGGGAAAAATGAATATATTTACGTAATATCAAACTACATGATTAACGTGAAAAAGTCACTATTTTACCATATTTGACGATTTTACTTTCAAGTTATAGAGCGAGGTTTCGTATTATTTAGATCAAAGAAAAGACATATGACAATGTTGTTTCCAATACAAATGATAAAAAACAATGTGTTTTCATTAGAATTAACTAAAATGTTCTTGATTTTCTGTTTATATTACCGATGGAAGATGTACACGTAAAACCGCTCTAATCCGGCTTAAACGTCGATATATGCAATAAAAACCGAACTTCTCCCCTTTTCAATATCTTACTCAGTATTTTAACGAGAAACAAATAGATGATTAAAAATGAAGTATTTAGGTTTATTATCTAATCAATTATGTGTTTGCATCATTTTTATCGTATATTTAATGAATTAATAACAATAAACTGAAAATTCAAAAAAACGTGGAAAAACGGCAAAATATTGCCTAATTCGATGATAAATCTCATAGAGGAAAAGGGGATGATAAACGTCAAATATATTGCTAAATTCGATGATTTTTCGTACGAAACAAAATGCAAGAAAACTAGCTTAAAATGCAATATTATGCGACATTCTGAGATTTGAAGGCCAAATCACATATTGTGATACTACATGAAATAGTATCGAAATATTGGTAAAAATGAATATATTTACGTAATATCAAACTACATGATTGACGTGAAAAAGTCACTATTTTACCATATTTGAGGATTTTAACTTCAAATCATAGAACGATGTTTCGTATTATTTAGATCCAAGAAAAGACATATGACATTGTTGTTTCCAATACAAATGATAAAAAACAATGTTGTTTCATTAGAATTAACTAAAATGTTCTTGATTTTCCGTTTATTTTACCGATGAAAGATGTACACGTAAATCCGCTCTAATCCGGCCGAAACGTCGATATATGCAATAAAAACCGAACTTATCCCCTTTTCAATATTCTACTCAGTATTTTAACGAGAAACAAGGAGATGATTAAAAATAAAGTATTTAAGGTTATTATCTAATCAATTACGTGTTTGCATCATTTTTATCGTATATATAATGAATTATTACCCATAGACTGAAAATTCAAAAAAACGTGGAAAAAGGGCAAAATATTGCCTAATTCGATGATATTTTGTTTAAATCACGTAAAGGAAAAGGAGATAATAAACGTCAAAATATTGCTAAATTCGATGATTTTTTGTACGAAACAAAATGCAAGAAAACTTGCTTAAAATGCAATATTATGCGACATTCTGAGATTTGAAGGCCAAATCACATGTCTTGATACTACATGAAATAGTATCGAAATATTGGTAAAAATGAATATATTTACGTAATATCAAACTACATGATTGACGTGAAAAAGTCACTTTTTTACCATATTTGAGGATTTTACCTTCAAGTCATAGAGCGAGGTTTCGTATTATTTAGATCAAAGAAAAGACATATGACAATGTTGTTTCAAATACAAATTATAAAAAAAACAATGTGTTTTCATTAGAATTATCTAAAATGTTCTTGATTTTCTGTTTATATTGCCGATGGAAGATGTACACGTAAACCCGCTCTAATCCGGCTGAAACGTCGATATATGCAATAAAAACCGAACTACTCACCTTTTCAATACCTTACTCTGTATTTTAACGAGAAACAAATAGATGATTGAAAATGAAGTATTTAAGTTTATTATCTAATCAATTATGTGTTTGCATCATTTTTATCGTATATTTAATGAATTAATAGCAATAAACTGAAAATTCACAAAAACGTGGAAAAACGGCAAAATATTGCCTAATTTGATGATAAATCTCATAGAGGAAAAGGGGATGATAAACGTCAAATATATTGCTAAATTCGATGATTTTTCGTACGAAACAAAATGCAAGAAAACTTGCTTAAAATGCAATATTATGCGAAATTCTGAGATTTGAAGGTCAACTCACATATCGTGATACTACATGAAATAGTATCGAAATATTGGTATAAATGAATATATTTACGTAATATTAAACTACATGATTAACGTGCAAAGTCACTATTTTATTATATTTGAGGATTTTACCTTCAAGTCATAGTTTCGATGGTTTCGAATTATTGAGATCAAAGAAAAGACATATGACAATGTTGTTTCCAATACAAATGATAAAAAACAATGTGTTTTCATTAGAAATAACTAAAATGTTCTTGATTTTCCGTTTATTTTACCGATGGAAGAGGTACACGTAAAACCGCTCTAATCCGGCTGAAACGTCGATATATGCAATAAAAACCGAACTTCTCCCCTTTTCAATATTCTACTCAGTATTTTAACGAGAAACAAATAGATGATTGAAAATGAAGTATTTAAGGTTATTATCTAATCAATTATGTGTTTCCATCATTTTTATTGTATATATAATGAATTATAACCCATAGACTGAAAATTCACAAAAACGTGGAAAAACGGCAAAATATTGCCTAATTCGATGATATTTTGTTTAAATCACATAAAGGAAAAGGAGATAATAAACGTCAAAATATTGCTAAATTCGATGATTTTTCGTACGAAACAAAATGCAAGAAAACTTGCTTAAAATGCAATATTATGCGAAATTCTGAGATTTGAAGGCCAACTCACATATCGTTATACTACATGAAATAGTATCGAAATATTGGTAAAAATGAATATATATACGTAATATCAAACTACATGAAAAACGTGAAAAAAGTCATTATTTTACCATATATGAAGATTTTACCTTCAAATCATAGAGCGAGGTTTCGTATTATTTTGATCCAAGAAAAGACATATGACAATGTTGTTTCCAATACAAATGATAAAAGCCAATGTGTTTTCATTACAATTAACTAAAATGTTCCTGATTTTCCGTTTATATTACCGATGGAAGGTGTACACGTAAAACCGCTCTAATCCGGCTAAAACGTCGATATATGCAATAAAAACCGAACTTCTCCCCTTTTCAATATCCTACTCAGTATTTTAACGAGAAACAAATGGTTGATTGAAAATAAAGTATTTCAGGTTAATTTCTAATCAATTATGTGTTTGCATCATTTTTATCGTATATATAATAAATACCCATAGACTGAAAATTCAAAAAAACGTGGAAAAACGGCAAAATTTTGCCTAATTCGATGACATTTTATTTAAATCACATAAAGGAAAAGGAGATAATAAACGTCAAAATCTTGCTAAATTCGATGTTTTTTCGTACGAAACAAAATGCAAGAAAACTTGCTTAAAATGCAATATTATGCGAATTTCTGAGATTTCAAGGCCAAATCACGTATCGTGATACTACATGAAATAGTATCGAAATATTGGTAAAAATGAATATATTTACTTAATATCAAACTACATGAAAAACGTGAAAAAAGTCATTATTTTACCATATTTGAAGATTTTACATTCAAATCATAGAGCGAGGTTTCGTATTATTTAGATCCAAAAAAAGACATATGACAATGTTGTTTCCAATACAAATGATAAAAAACAATGTGTTTTCATTAGAAATAACTAAAATGTTCTTGATTTTCCGTTTATTTTACCGATGGAAAAGGTACACGTAAAACCGCTCTAATCCGGCTGAAACGTCGATATATGCAATAAAAACCGAACTTCTCCCCTTTTCAATATTCTACTCAGTATTTTAACGAGAAACAAATAGATGATTGAAAATAAAGTATTTAAGGTTAATTTGTAATCAATTATGTGTTTGCATCATTTTTATCGTATATTTAATGAATTAATAACAATAAACTGAAAATTCACAAAAAACGTGGAAAAACGGCAAAAAATTGCCTAATTCGATGATATTTTGTTTAAATCTCAATGCGGAAAAGGGGATGATAAACGTCAAAATATTGCTAAATTCGATGATTTTTCGTACGAAACAAAATGCAAGAAAACTAGCTTAAAATGCAATATTATGCGACATTCTGAGATTTGAAGGCCAAATCACATATTGTGATACTACATGAAATAGTATCGAAATATTGGTAAAAATGAATATATTTACGTAATATCAAACTACATGATTGACGTGAAAAAGTCACTATTTTACCATATTTGAGGATTTTAACTTCAAATCATACAACGATGTTTCGTATTATTTAGATCCAAGAAAAGACATATGACATTGTTGTTTCCAATACAAATGATAAAAAACAATGTTGTTTCATTAGAATTAACTAAAATGTTCTTGATTTTCCGTTTATTTTACCGATGAAAGATGTACACATAAATCCGCTCTAATCCGGCTGAAACGTCGATATATGCAATAAAAACCGAACTTATCCCCTTTTCAATATTCTACTCAGTATTTTAACGAGAAACAAGGAGATGATTAAAAATAAAGTATTTAAGGTTATTATCTAATCAATTACGTGTTTGCATCATTTTTATCGTATATATAATGAATTATTACCCATAGACTGAAAATTCAAAAAAACGTGGAAAAAGGGCAAAATATTGCCTAATTCGATGATATTTTGTTTAAATCACGTAAAGGAAAAGGAGATAATAAACGTCAAAATATTGCTAAATTCGATGATTTTTCGTACGAAACAAAATGCAAGAAAACTTGCTTAAAATGCAATATTATGCGAAATTCTGAGATTTGAAGGCCAACTCACATATCGTGATACTACATGAAATAGTATCGAAATATTAGTAAAAATGAATATATATACGTAATATCAAACTACATGAGAAACCTGAAAAACGTCATTATTTTACCATATATGATGATTTTAACTTCAAATCATAGAGCGAGGTTTCGTATTATTTAGATCCAAGAAATGACATGACAATGTTATTTCCAATACAAATGATAAAAGCCAATGTGTTTTCATTAGAATTAACTAAAATGTTCCTGATTTTCCGTTTATATTCCCGATGGAAGGTGTACACGTAAAACCGCTTTAATCCGGCTAAAACGTCGATATATGCAATAAAAACCGAACTTCTCCCCATATCAATAACCTACTCAGTATTTTAACGAGAAACAAATGGTTGATTGAAAATAAAGTATTTAAGGTTAATTTCAAATCAATTATGTGTTTGCATCATTTTTATCGTATATTAAATGAAATAATAACAATAAACTGAAAATTCACAAAAACGTGGAAAAACGGCAAAATATTGCCTAATTCGATGATTTTTCGTACGAAACAAAATGCAAGAAAACTTGCTTAAAATGCAATATTATGCGAAATTCTGAGATTTGAAGGTCAACTCACATATCGTGATACTACATGAAATAGTATCGAAATATTGGTATAAATGAATATATTTTGTACCAAACTACATGATTAACGTGAAAAGTCACTATTTTACCATATTTGAGGATTTTACCTTCAAGTCATAGAGCGAGGTTTCGTATTATTTAGATCAAAGAAAAGACATATGACAATGTTGTTTCCAATACAAATGATAAAAAACAATGTGTTTTCATTAGAATTAACTAAAATGTTCTTGATTTTCTGTTTATATTACCGATGGAAGATGTACACGTAAAACCGCTCTAATCCGGCTGAAACGTCGATATATGCAATAAAAACCGAACTTCTCCCCTTTTCAATATCTTACTCTGTATTTTAACGAGAAACAAATAGATGATTGAAAATGAAGTATTTAAGTTTATTATCTAATCAATTATGTGTTTGCATCATTTTTATCGTATATTTAATAAATTAATAGCAATAAACTGAAAATTCACAAAAACGTGGAAAAACGGCAAAATATTGCCTAATTTGATGATAAATCTCATAGAGGAAAAGGGGATGATGAACGTCAAAATATTGCTAAATTCGATGATTTTTCGTACGAAACAAAATGCAAGAAAACTTGCTTAAAATGCAATATTATGCGACATTCTGAGATTTGAAGGCCAAATCACATGTCGTGATACTACATGAAATAGTATCGAAATATTGGTAAAAATGAATATATTTACGTAATATCAAACTACATGATTGACGTGAAAAAGTCACTTTTTACCATATTTGAGGATTTTACCTTCAAGTCATAGAGCGAGGTTTCGTATTATTTAGATCAAAGAAAAGACATATGACAATGTTGTTTCAAATACAAATTATAAAAAAACAATGTGTCTTCATTAGAATTATCTAAAATGTTCTTGATTTTCTGTTTATATTGCCGATGGAAGATGTACATGTAAAACCGCTCTAATCCGGCTGAAACGTCGATATATGCAATAAAAACCGAACTACTCCCCTTTTCAATATCTTACTCTGTATTTTAACGAGAAACAAATAGATGATTGAAAATGAAGTATTTAAGTTTATTATCTAATCAATTATGTGTTTGCATCATTTTTATCGTATATTTAATGAATTAATAGCAATAAACTGAAAAATCACAAAAACGTGGAAAAACGGCAAAATATTGCCTAATTTGATGATAAATCTCATAGAGGAAAAGGGGGATGATAAACGTCAAATATATTGCTAAATTCGATGATTTTTCGTACGAAACAAAATGCAAGAAAACTTGCTTAAAATGCAATATTATGCGAAATTCTGAGATTTGAAGGTCAACTCACATATCGTGATACTACATGAAATAGTATCGAAATATTGGTATAAATGATCATATTTTGTACCAAACTACATGATTAACGTGAAAAGTCACTATTTTACCATATTTGAGGATTTTACCTTCAAGTCATAGAGCGAGGTTTCGTATTATTTAGATCAAAGAAAAGACATATGACAATGTTGTTTCCAATACAAATGATAAAAAACAATGTGTTTTCATTAGAATTAACTAAAATGTTAATGATTTTCCGTTTATATTACCGATGGAAGATGTACACGAAAAACCGCTCTATTCCGGCTGAAGCGTCGATATATGCAATAAAACCGAACTTCTGCCCTTTTCAATATCTTACTCAGTATTTTAACGATAAACAAATAAATGATTGAAAATGAAATATTTTAAGGTTAATTTCTAATCAATTATGTGTTTGCATCATTTTTATTGTATATTTATAGAATAAATAACAATAAACTGAAAATTCTCAAAAACGTGGAAACACGGCAAAATATTGCCTAATTCGATGATATTTTGTTTAAATCACATAAAGGAAATGGGGATGATAAACGTCAAAATATTGCTAAATTCGATGATTTTTAGTACGAAACAAAATGTAAGAAACTTTCTTAAAAATGCAAAATTTGCGAAATTCTGAGATATGAAGGCCAAATATCGTAGGAAAATATGAAGTAGTATCGAAATATTGGTAAAAACGAATAAATTTACGTAAAATCACACTTCATAAAAAACGTAAAAAAAAGTCACTATTTTACCAAATTTGAGGGTTTTAACTTCAAATCATAGAGCGAGGTTTCGTATTATTTAGATCCAAGAAAAGACATATGACAATGTTGTTTCCAATACAAATGATAAAAATCAATGTGTTTTCATTAGAATTAGAAATTACTCTCAAAAGTGTGATGCAGAGGCTTAAGAGAGGGATGCAGAGGCTCAAGAGAGTGATGCAGAGGCTTATGAGAGGGATCCAGAGGCTCATGAGAGTGATGCAGAGGATCAAGAAAAGGAAGCAGAGGCTTAAGAGAGTGATGCAGAGGCCAAAGAGAGTGATGCAGAGGCTTAAGAGAGTGATGCAGAGGCTGAAGAGAGTGTTGCAGAGGCTCAAGAGAGTGATGCAGAGGCCGAAGAGATTGATGCAGAGGCTCAAGAGAGTGATGCAGAGGCTAAAAAGAGTTATGCAGAGACTAATATGCATCCTGCATATTCTCTCCTGCATCCCTCTCTTGAGCCTATGCATCACTATCTTAAGCCTATGCATCCCTCTCTTGAGCCTCTGCATCACTCTCAAGAGCCTCTTCATTCCTCTCTTGTGCCTCTGCATCCCCTCACTTGAGCCTCTGCTTCCCTCTCTTAATCCTGGAAGATGGTTACTGTGATGAAGACTGTGTATAGTGAAGATGGTTACTGTGATGATATACTACAGGTATACTACCGGACCCAGGTATACTACAGGACCCAGAGTGAGTGTCAGGTATACTACAGGACCCAGAGTGAGTGTCACTTATACTACAGTACCCAGAGTGAGTGTCAGGTATACTACAGTACCCAGAGTGAGTGTCAGGTATACTACAGTACCCGGAGGGAGTTTACTCCCTCTTCAGGTACTCCACTTGTTACTGTTTGCCAGTCCGACTTCTCGCCCCTTACCATTACCCTCTGGCTCCTTCCTGTTAGGTAGTTCTTCACCTATACTAGGGCCTTTCCGCATGCTCCTGCCTGCCTCTCAAGTTTGTATATCAGTCTCATGTGCGGTACTGTATGTGTGTGTGTGTGTGTGTGTGTGTGTGTGTGTGTGTGTGTGTGTGTGTGTGTGTGTGTGTGTGTGTGCGTGTGTGTGTGTGTGTGTGTGTGTGTAATATACATTAAACAAGATGGAGTATCCTGTGTTCGGGTGATGGAGGTCAAATCTTCACTACACACAGTCTTCATCACTGTAACCATCTTCACTATACACTGTCTTCATCACAGTAACCATCTTCATCACAGTAACCATCTTCACTATACACAGTTTCATCACAGTAACCCTCTTCACTATACACTGTCTTCATCACAGTAACCATCTTCATCACAGTAACCATCTTCACTATACACAGTTTCATCACAGTAACCCTCTTCACTACACACTGTCTTCATCACAGTAACTATCTTCACTATACACAGTCTTCATCACAGTAACCATCTTCACTATACACAGTCTTCATCACAGTAACTATCTTCACTACACACAGTCTTCATCACTGTAACTATCTTCACTACACACAGTCTTCATCACAGTAACCATCTTAACTATACACAGCCTTCATCACAGTAACCATCTTCACTATACACAGTCTTCATCACAGTAACCATCTTCACTACACACTGTCTTCATCACAGTAACCATCTTCACTACACACAGTCTTCATCACAGTAACTATCTTCACTACACACAGTCTTCATCACAGTAACCATCTTCACTATACACAGCCTTCATCACAGTAACCATCTTCACTATACACAGTCTTCATCACAGTAACCATTTTCACTATACACAGTCTTCATCACAGTAACCATCTTCACTATACACAGTCTTCATCACAGTAACCATCTACACTATACACTGTCTTCATCACAGTAACCATCTTCACTACACACAGTCTTCACCACTGTATCCATCTTCACTATACACAGTCTTCATCACAGCAACCATCTTCACTATATACTGTCGTCATCACAGTAACCATCTTCACTACACTTCCTGACACTCACTCTGGGTACTGTAGTATACCTGACACTCACTCTTGGTACTGTAGTATACCTGACACTCACTCTAGGTCCTGTAATATACCTGACACTCACTCTGGGTCCTGTAGTATACCTGACACTCACTCTGGGTACTGTAGTATACCTGACACTCACTCTGGGTAATGTAGTATACCTGAAACTCACTCTGGGTAATGTAGTATACCTGACACTCTGGGTACTGTAGTATACCTGACACTCCCTCAAGGTACCGGAGTATACCTGACACTCTGGGTATTGTAGTATACCTAACACTCCCTCCGGGTACTGTAGTATACCTGACACTCACTTTGGGTACTGTAGTATACCTGACACTCACTCTGGGTACTGTAGTATACCTGACACTCACTCTGTGTCCTGTAGTATACCTGACACTCACTCTGGGTCCTGTAGTATACCTGACACTCACTCTGGGTACTGTAGTATACATGACACTCTGGGTCCTGTAGTATACCTGACACTCACTCTGAGTACTGTAGTATACCTGACACTCACTCTGGGTACTGTAGTATACCTGACACTCACTCTGGGTCCTGTAGTATACCTGACACTCATTCTGGGTACTGTAGTATACCTGATACTCACTCTAGGTCCTGTAGTATACCTGACACTCACTCTGGGTACTGTAGTATACCTGACACTCTGGGTACTGTAGTATACCTGACACTCACTCTGGGTCCAGTAGCATACCTGAAACTCACTCTGGGTACTGTAGTATACCTGACACTCTGGGTACTGTAGCCTACCTGACACTCACTCTGGGTACTGCAGTATACCTGACACTCTGGGTACTGTAGTACACCTGACACCCACTCTGGGTCTTGTAGTATACCTGACACTCACTCTGGGTTCTGTAGTATACCAGACACTCACTCTGGGTCCTGCAGTATACCTGACACTCTGGGTACTGTAGCATACCTGACACTCACTCTGGGTACTGTAGTATACCTGACACTCTGGGTACTGTAGCATACCTGACACTCACTCTGGGTACTGTAGTATACCTGACACTCTGGGTACTATAGTATACCTGACACTCACTCTGGGTCCAGTAACATACCTGAAACTCACTCTGGGTACTGTAGTATACCTGACACTCTGGGTACTGTAGCATACCTGACACTCACTCTGGGTATTGTAGTATACCTGACACTCTGGGTACTGTAGTATACCTGACACTCACTCTGGGTCTTGTAGTATACCTGACACTCTGGGTCCTGTAGTATACCTGACACTCTGGGTACTGTAGCATACCTGACACTCACTCTGGGTCCTGTAGTATACCTGACACTCACTCTGGGTATTGTAGTATACCTGACACTCTGGGTACTGTAGTATACCTGACACTCACTCTGGGTACTGTAGTATACCTGACACTCACTCTGGGTCTTGTAGTATACCTGACACTCACTCTGGGTCCTGTAGTATACCTGACACTCACTCTGGGTCCTGTAGTATACCTGACACTCACTCTGGGTTTTGTAGTATACCTGACACTCACTCTGGGTCCTGTAGTATACCTGACACTCACTCTGGGTCCTGTAGTATACCTGACACTCACTCTGGTTACTGTAGTATACCTGACACTCACTCTCGGTACTGTAGTATACCTGACACTCACTCTGGGTACTGTAGTATACCTGACACTCTGGGTACTGTAGTATACCTGACACTCTGGGTACTGTAGTATACCTGACACTCTGGGTACTGTAGTATACCTGACACTCTGGGTACTGTAGTATACCTGACACTCTGGGTACTGTAGTATACCTGACACTCTGGGTACTGTAGTATACCTGACACTCTGGGTACTGTAGTATATCTAACACTCTGGGTACTGCAGTATACCTGACCTGAGCTTCCGCACAGGTCTTGACGTCATTAACTGTACTTCGCTCCATCACCCTCTCCTCCCTCTCACTAGCTTCCCTCACCTCCCTCTCACTAGCTGCCCTCACCTCCCTCTCACTAGCTTCCCTCACCTCCCTCTCTTTGCCTTCCATCGCGTCCCTCCGACTAGCTCTTTTCACTACCTACTATCACCACCACCACCCCTTCACTATAACCATCACCACCATCACCACCACCAACAGTATCACCATCACTTCCACAACCACCACCATCACTACCTTCACCACCATCATCACCCTCACTACCACCACCACCACCATCACCACCTCCACCATAACCACCATCATCACTCCCACAACCACCATCACCATCTCCACCACTATCATCACCTCCACAATGACCACCATCATCACCATCAACACCACTATCATCACCATCACCTCCTCCTCCATAACCACCATCATCACAATGACCACTATCATCACCATCACCTCCTCCACCATAACCACCATCATCACAATGACCACCATCATCACCATCAACACCACTATCATTACCATCACCAACTCCACCATAACCACTATCATCACAATGACCACTATCATGACCATCACCACCTCTACCATAACCCCCACTACCACCATCACCATCTCCACCACTATTATCACCTCCACAATGACCACTATCATCACCATCATCACCATCAACACCACTATCATCACCATCACCTCCTCCACCATAACCACCATCATCACCATCAACCATCACCACCACTATCACTATCACCACCTCCACCATAACCACCATCACCTCCTCCACCATCATCACAATGACCACCATCATCACCATCAACACCACTATCATCACCATCACCACCTTCACCATAACCACCATCTTCACATTGACCACCATCATCACCATCAACACCACTATCATCACCATCACCACCTCCACCATAACCACCATCATCACAATGACCACTATCATCACCATCACCACCTCCACCATAACCTCCATCATCACAATGACCACCATCATCACCACTATCATCACCATCTCCACCTTAACCACCATCATCACAATCACCACCATCATCAACACCACTATCATCACCATCACCACCTCCACCATTACCACCATCATCACAATGACCACCATCATCAACACCACCACCTCCACCATAACCACCATCATCCCAATGACCATCATCAACACCAACACAACTAACACCACTACTCTCACCTATACCCTCTACCATGACTGGTCAGTATTAATATATAACCAGTTAACTATTTTATTTGTTATCTAGGATATAATTATGGCTGGACAAGTTGGGTGTGCGTGGTAGGTTACACCAGACCGGCATCATGAGCAGTGTTCCTGTCACAAGCTCCTCCTCCCTCTCCTCTCCCTCCTCCATCGACATCAACTATGCCAAGGACATGAGGAGGATCGCAAAGGCACAGGCTACTATGACCGCAAAAATGGGAGAGAAGATGGTGATAAAAAACGCAATGAGGAAGTTACCCAAGCATAGAGCTGAGGCTGTGAAGCGAGCTGTTGCTGCCGAAGAGAGATTTAAGCGTGAGGCAGCAGCATACCTCAATAATGAGGAGGTTCCCCCCCGCCACAACCCACCCCCCTCCCGCGCCCTCTACTCCTTCTGAGGAGAAAGATGTGTTATTGTTGTGTTGTGTATAGTAGCAGCTAGCCGTCACTTCCCTGGGGATAGGGAGTTGTGCCCGGCGTGTCCAGTTAACTGCTCTTTGTATAAATGTTAAATGTTTCTTGAGTACGTAATAATAAAGTGTGTGTGTGTCGGAAAATCCGACACCATTTAATAATCATACAGATAATAGCTGTGTTGTATAAACAAGTTACCCATAGAAAACGAAACTTGTAGTGGAATTACCATCTAAAGAAAACGGGATATCATCACCACATACTATTATAATTCACCAGCTATTCTGCTGGGAATTGTTCTTAAATACATTAGTCTTTGGACTTTACCATCATAAAAACATCTTATATAAATAACCTTAATTATCAATATTAAAGTAGAGTAAATGTGACCCTTCTATCACTTTCTGACATGTGGACAATGTAAGCCAGGCGTCAGAGTGAGGAAGGAGGGCAGCCATTGTTTATATTGAGACCAGAGGCTCACACGGGAGCAAATTCGGCTCCTGTTAAATTTACTTGGACGTAGTGTTATGGAAACCAAAGGTGTACCATTGTCAACACGCTGTCTACAAATTCAAGTTAAGTGTCTATCCGAAACCCGTTTATCATTCATTTATGGCCATTAATGTCAGGATATAGGGTGACCCGGTTAGATCACGTGGAAGCCTCAAACTAAAGGTAATTAAGCCAGGTCTTCAATGTTCCATGTACTGTATAGTGTTTTCTCTGATATAGCTTGTCATATATAGGATTCTGGCTTCACAGCTAGCGCACTTTTGACAGGTCAAGACGAGGAAGGAAGATTTGTGCACCAGTTACTGGGTGATATGGAAGCTACCTCAAAGAGGATAATTTGGTGTCTACACCCTAGTTATACCTGGTGGACTAGCCTGCTGTACAATAAGATAAGGAACCTCTTCAATGTATGTAGTTAATTCTGTAGTTTGATTGGCTGCATATATATTAATTTAATAAACCCCCCTAATGTGTAGAGGATCGATTTGTGAGATTAAGAGATTATTGCAGAAATACAGTCCACTTATCATTATACAAATTGCTATCGAAGTATATAAATTAACGTAAATATAAATTCATATAAATTAAATAAATATAAATCTCACAGGTCGGTTCCCACATTATTTGGTCCTTCGAACCGGATTATTCGGTCCTTTGAACCCACATTTGGTCATCTTAGTACCGGATGAACCAGTTAACCAGTGGATTCATTAAATATACTAGTGCAGTGTGATTTAAACAAAGCCAGTCAAGACGGCGGCGTTGCCTCGAACGAGTTCACGAGCCCCGCTCAGTTCAGATCTGCCTCATCAGCGGTTTCATGTACACCCACAGATTTGGTGGCGTGTTATTTCGTGAAATGACAGCGCTAATATAGAAGCCAGCCAAATTAGTGACTGTGTCTTCGCGATATTGTTCACGGATTTCGTGGTGTTACATTTCGCGAGAGATTATCTACGAATTTTGTGGACTTTATTTCGCGAGGTCACTAATAATATTTAATACTTCTTGATAATATTAGAAGTTTCATAGAGGCTAATTAAGAGGCTATTATCAATAATTGTGTATATTATTTCTCCAAAATAGAGAATTATTTAATATATTGCACTAGTGATCATAGTATAATATTTACTAATTGCCAACCCACAACAGGGTAGGGTATTAACCATTGACTAGTTGAACTATTATCGTTCATCCTAGTCCCATTATTACCATAGTCAGTTGTACTATATTCAACAACTTAACACCATTAATGAATGGTCCAGACCCTATTTTGGGTGTAATTTTTATCAACTCGAGTTGAGTTGTATATATAATAATTTACTTATGATCATTACACCTTTGAGTGATTAATTAGTGTCTCTACCATCCTAGGGTGATATAGAAGAGCTAACCTAAAGGTACTTCCAGTGACACTGGTTTATCACTCAAATCATTAGTGTGTATGATTGTATATATATATAATGTGTATTAATTTTAAGTGCTAACCTCTAGTAGAGGTAGGATTATTGCCTAGTGAGTGCAGAATTTACCCTAGGCTACCATTAGAGCTTGTTCAGTATTATGAGCAGCCCAAGTACAAGTCCCACAAGGCTTCACCAACGAGCCAGTATGGATAATGCAGGGAGAATGAAAAGAACCCTTGCAGGTCTTAAAGGCCACTTAACAAGACAGATCAAGAAATGTGAAGATTTGTCACAACAATCTCAAGTTGATTATGCTGACCTGGAAAGCTATTATCAAGCAGCTGCAGGTAAATTTGAGCAAATCAAATGCCAAATGGCTGTCCTTGTGGGGACAGACTACTACCATCGATTCATCGGTAGCCCTACTAAATATCAGGGTATAACCATGTTAAACTCTGCAGGAGGTAAATTACTCTCAGGCCCAGTATCAAGCCTGAGGAGACCTATGCCTGCAGATAAACAATACCAGTAGAAATCTAAATTTGTCAGCTGATTATATTTCTCCAGTAGCATTATACTAAGGAGATTACAGCTGACTATAGTAACAGAGGTTGATGTTAGTATCATCATTTAAAGCTGGAGATGATTTCATGAGGCCTCAGTGGCAAATCAGTGAACAGTAGCCAAAAACAGCTACAAGTCACTGCGACCAATGTCACTGAACCCACTGCAGTCTCAGAACCATACTTTACTTTAATGATGAGCTATTCAATCTTCTGAATCAATTAACTAAATTAAACCCCAATAAATCTGATGACTGATTTGATACATTTATTATTTAATCAAGATGTATTCCATGGGCCTCAGTGTTTATATATCAGTGTCCAGTTACCTGAAGAAACTTCAAGTTATATCTAATGTCACTGATCTCACTGCAGTCCTTGAATCATACTTGACTGTAATACTTGATCACATTCAGTCTTCTGGGTTAAATAATATGTAATTAGGCTTGAATATTAGCCTTTCAAGAGTTGACAGGGAAATGAAATCGCATTAGACTTCTAACCCCTGCAACTCTAGTACGGGACATCCGTCCTGTACGAACAGACACACAAATGTGTGATTACTAACTACTAACATCAAATTAATCTAATAATTCGAAGGAGGAGTATCGGTGTTCGTCTGTTCTAAATAGGACTTCGACCCGTGAGCAGCCCCCTGGGGAATTATGTCGGAAAATCCGACACCATTTAATAATCATACAGATAATAGCTGTGTTGTATAAACAAGTTACCCATAGAAAAC
This sequence comes from Procambarus clarkii, assembly GCF_040958095.1. Classification (NCBI taxonomy): domain Eukaryota; kingdom Metazoa; phylum Arthropoda; class Malacostraca; order Decapoda; family Cambaridae; genus Procambarus; species Procambarus clarkii. The sequence continues at coordinate 57,026,718 of NC_091155.1, forward strand.
GTAACTTGAAGTGGAATTACCATCTAAAGAAAACGGGATATCATCACCACATACTATTATAATTCACCAGCTATTCTGCTGGGAATTGTTCTTAAATACATTAGTCTTTGGACTTTACCATCATAAAAACATCTTATATAAATTAACTTAATTATCAATATTAAAGTAGAGTAAATGTGACCCTTCTATCACTTTCTGACATGTGGACAATGTAAGCCAGGCGTCAGAGTGAGGAAGGAGGGCAGCCATTGTTTATATTGAGACCAGAGGCTCACACGGGAGCAAATTCGGCTCCTGTTAAATTTACTTGGACGTAGTGTTATGGAAACCAAAGGTGTACCATTGTCAACACGCTGTCTACAAATTCAAGTTAAGTGTCTATCCGAAACCCGTTTATCATTCATTTATGGCCATTAATGTCAGGATATAGGGTGACCCGGTTAGATCACGTGGAAGCCTCAAACTAAAGGTAATTAAGCCAGGTCTTCAATGTTCCATGTACTGTATAGTGTTTTCTCTGATATAGCTTGTCATATATAGGATTCTGGCTTCACAGCTAGCGCACTTTTGACAGGTCAAGACGAGGAAGGAAGATTTGTGCACCAGTTACTGGGTGATATGGAAGCTACCTCAAAGAGGATAATTTGGTGTCTACACCCTAGTTATACCTGGTGGACTAGCCTGCTGTACTATAAGATAAGGAACCTCTTCAATGTATGTAGTTAATTCTGTAGTTTGATTGGCTGCATATATATTAATTTAATAAACCCCCCTAATGTGTAGAGGATCGATTTGTGAGATTAAGAGATTATTGCAGAAATACAGTCCACTTATCATTATACAAATTGCTATCGAAGTATATAAATTAACGTAAATATAAATTCATATAAATTAAATAAATATAAATCTCACAGGTCGGTTCCCACAGTGTGTGTGTGTGAGTACTCACGTATTTGTGCCTGCTGGATCGAGCTCTAGCTCATGGACCCCTCATTTCTAGCCGATGATTGTCTAATGCAATGACTCCCGGCCTATTTCCTTATAAGAACACTGTTTTTCCCAAAAACGGTGGGTTTTCTGAGGGGAAGAGAAAACGTACGTCTGGAAGCTGATTGTAACCGCCCCAAGCTGCGCGCGCAACGAACCGAGGTTATATAAACTCGGACGCAGACTGCGTGGCCCTCTTCCCGACAAGCCAACAGCTGCTCTCTTACAAAACGCTGCTCACTGCTGCTCAGCGAGTCGTAAACACAGAAGTTTAGCATGCTCAACTGTTCCCCCAGCATGGACCCTACACCAGTTCCTATCAACAACGACTCGGAGCAACCCGTCAGGGGCGTCCTGCCCTTCTCAACATTTAAGGTAGTGTTTGTGTTGTTGGCGCGCCGGACCAGTGTTTGTGTTGTTGGCGCGCCTGACCAGTGTTTGTCTGTGTTGGCGCGCGCGCCCCTGAAGCACGCCTGTTGGTTCAGCCTTGGTGACCAAATGCAGGTGCAGTGGACCTAGAGGGGGAGGTGACCCTCGGTGTTATAGGGCACTGGTTTTTCTCCAGTAGGTGGCTGTTATTTGAAGCACAATCGGGAGGAGGCCTGTCCACCCCCCCATCACGATATGTGATTTGGCCTTCATATCTCAGAATTTCGCATAATATTGCATTTTGAGCAAGTTTTTTTGAATTTTGTTTCGTACTAAAAATCATCGAATTTAGCAATATTTTGACGTTTATCATCCCCTTTTCCATTATGTGATTTAATCAAAATATCATCGAATTAGGCAATATTTTACCGTTTTTCCACGTTTTTCTGAAATTTCAGTTTATTGATATTAATTCATTAAATATACAATAAAAATGATGCAAACACATAATTGATTAGAAATTAACCTTAAACACTTAATTTTCAATCAACTATTTGTTTCTCGTTAAAATACCGAGCCGAGGTTATATAAACTCGGACGCAGACTGCGTGGCCCTCTTCCCGACAAGCCAACAGCTGCTCTCTTACAAAACGCTGCTCAATGCTGCTCAGATAATAACTTGATTAGATAATAACCTTAAATACTTCATTTTCAATCATCTATTTGTTTCTCGTTAAAATACTGAGTAGGATATTGAAAAGGGGAGAAGTTCGGTTTTTATTGCATATATCGATTTTTCAGCCGGAATAGAGCGGTTTTTCGTGTACATCTTCCATCGGTAATATAAACGGAAAATCAGGAACATTTTAGTTAATTCTAATGAAAACACATTGATTTTTATCATTTGTATTCGAAACAACATTGTCATATATCTTTTTTTGGATCTAAATAATACGACACCCCGCTTTATGATTCGAAGTTAAAATCCTCAAATTTGGTATAATAGTGACTTTTTTTACGTTTTTCATATAATTTGATATTACGTAAATATATTCGTTTTTACCAATATTTCGATACTATTTCAAATAGTATCACGATAAGTGATTTGGCCTTCAAATCTCAGAATTTCGCATAATATTGCATTTTAAGCAAGTTTCCTTGCATTTTGTTTCGTACGAAAAATCATCGAATTTAGCAATATTTTAACGTTTATCATCTCCTTTTCCTTTATGTGATTTAAACAAAATATCATCGAATTTGGCAAGATTTTACCGTTTTTCAACGTTTATATGAAATTTTCCGTTTATTGTTATTAATTCAATAAATATACGACAAAAATGATGCAAACACATAATTGATCACAAATTAACTTTAAATACTTCATTTTCAATCAACTATTTGTTTCTCACTAAAATACTGAGTAAGATATTGAAAAGGGGAGAAGTTATTTTTATTGCATATATCGACGTTTCAGCCGGATTAGAGCGGTTTTACGTGTACATCTTCCATCGGTAATTTTATATCTAATCAATTATGTGTTTTCATCATTTTTATCGTATATTTAATGAATTAATATCAATAAAGGGAAAATTCACAAAAACGTGAAAAAACAGCAAAATATTGCCTAATTCAATGATATTTTGTTTAAATCACATAAAGGAAAAGGGGATGATGAACGTCAAAATATTGCTAAATTCGATGATTTTAATACAAAACAAAATGCAAGAAAACTTGCTTAAAATGCAAAATTTGCGAAATTCTAAGATTTGAAGGGTAAATCACATATCGTGAGAAAACATGAAGTAGTATTGAAATATTGGTAAAAACGAATATATATACGTAAAATCACACTACATGAATAACGTGAAAAAGTCACTATATTACCATATTTGAAGATTTTAACTTCAAATCATAGAGCGAGGTTTCGTATTATTTAGATCCAAGTAAAGACATATAACAATGTTGTTTCAAATACAAATAATAAAAATCAATGTGTTTTCATTAGAATTAACTAAAATGTTCCTGATTTTCCGTTTATATTACCGATGGAAGATGTACACGTAAAACCGCTCTAATCCGGCTGAAACGTCGATATATGCAATAAAAACAGAACTTCTCCCCTTTTCAATAACTTACTCAATATTTTAACGAGAAACAAATAGATGATTGAAAATGAAGTATTTAAGGTTATTTTCTGATCAATTATGTGTTTGCATCATTTTTATCGTATATTTAATGAAATAATAGCAATAAAATGAAAATTCTCAAAAACGTGGAAAACGGCAAAATATTGCCTAATTCGATGATATTTTGTTTAAATCACATAAAGGAAAAGGGGATGATAAAGGTCAAAATATTGCTAAATTCGATGATTTTTAGTAGAAAACAAAATGCAAGAAAACTTGCTTATAAATGCAAAATTTGCGAAATTCTGAGATTTGAAGGCCAAATCACATATCGTGAGAAAACATGAAGTAGTATCGAAATATTGGTAGAAACGAATATATATACGTAAAATCACACTACATGAATAACGTGAAAAAGTCACTATATTACCATATTTGAAGATTTTAACTTCAAATCATAGAGCGAGGTTTCGTATTATTTAGATCCAAGTAAAGACATATAACAATGTTGTTTCAAATACAAATAATAAAAATCAATGTGTTTTCATTAGAATTAACTAAAATGTTCCTGATTTTCCGTTTATATTACCGATGGAAGATGTACACGTAAAACCGCTCTAATCCGGCTGAAACGTCGAAATATGCAATAAAAACAGAACTTCTCCCCTTTCCAATATCTTACTCAGTATTTTAACGAGAAACAAATAGTTGATTGAAAATGAAGTGCTTAAGGTTAATTTCTAATCAATTATGTGTTTGCATTATTTTTATCGTATATTTAATGAATAATAGCAATAAACTGAAAATTCACAAAAACGTAAAAAAAACAGCAAAATATTGCCTAATTCGATGATATTTTGTTTATATCACGTAAAGGAAAAGGGGATGATGAACGTCAAAATATTGCTGAATTCGATGATTTTTAGTACGAAACAAAATGCAAGAAAACTTGCTTAAAATGCAATATTATGCGAAAATCTGAGATTTGAAGGCCAAATCACATATCGTGATACTACATGAAATAGTATCGAAATATTGGTAAAAATGAATATATTTCCGTAATATCAAACTACATGAAAAACGTGAAAAAAGTCATTATTATACCAAATTTGAGGATTTTAACTTCGAATCATAGAGCGATGTTTCGTATTTTTTAGACCCTAGAAAAGACGTATAAAGATGTTGCTTCCAATACAAATGATAAAAATTAATGTGTTTTCATTAAAATCAACTAAAATGTTCCTGATTTTCGGTTTATATTACCGATGGAAGATGTACACGTAAAACCGTTCTAATCCGGCTGAAACGTCGATATATGCAATAAAAACAGAACTTCTCCCCTTTTCAATAACTTACTCAATATTTTAACGAGAAACAAATAGATGATTGAAAATGAAGTATTTAAGGTTATTTTCTGAATTATTATGTGTTTGCATCATTTTAATCATTTTAATCACTCTCTTGAGCCTCTGCATCCCTCTCTTAAGCCTCTGCATCACTCCCCTAAGCCTCTGCATCACTCTCTTCAGCCTCTGCATTTCTCTCTTGAGCCTATGCATCACTCTCTTGAGCTTCTGCATCACTCGCTTGAGCCTCTACATCCCTCTCTTGAGCCTCTGCATCACTCTCGTAAGCCTCTGCATTACTCTCTTGAGCCTCTGCATAACTCTCTTGAGACTCTGCGTCACTCTCTTGAGCATTTGCATCCCTCTCTTGAGCCTCTGCAACACTCTCATCAGCCTCTGCATCCCTCTCTGGAGCCTCTGAATCCCTCTTTTGAGCCTCTGCATCACTCTCTTGAGCCTCTGCATCACTCTCTTCATCCTCTGCATCCCTCTCTTGAGCATCTGCATTACTCTCTTGGGCCAATGCATCCCTCTCTTGAACATTTGCATCACTCTCTTGAGGCTCTGCATCATCCTCTGAAGCCTCTGTATCGATCTCTTGAGCCTCTGAATCCCTCTCTTGATCCTCTGCATGATAAAGGTCAAAATATTGCTGAATTCGATGATTTTTAGTACGAAACAAAATGCAAGAAAACTTGCTTAAAATGCAATATTATTCGAAAATCTGAGATTTGAAGGCCAAATCACATATCGTGATACTACAGGAAATAGTATCGAAATATTGGTAAAAATGAATATATTTCCGTAATATCAAACTACATGAAAAACGTGAAAAAAGTCATTATTATACCAAATTTGAGGATTTTAACTTCGAATCATAGAGCGACGTTTCGTATTTTTTAGACCCTAGAAAAGACGTATAAAGATGTTGCTTCCAATACAAATGATAAAAATTAATGTGTTTTCATTAAAATCAACTAAAATGTTCCTGATTTTCGGTTTATATTACCGATGGAAGATGTACACGTAAAACCGTTCTAATCCGGCTGAAACGTCGATATATGCAATAAAAACAGAACTTCTCCCCTTTTCAATAACTTACTCAGTATTTTAACGAGAAACAAATAGATGATTGAAAATGAAGTATTTAAGGTTATTTTCTGATCAATTATGTGTTTGCATCATTTTTTTGTATATTTAATGAATTAATAACAATAAACTGAAAATTAAAGAAAACGTGGAAAAACGGCCTAATTCGATGATATTTTGTTTAAATTACATACAGGAAAAGGGGATGATAAAGGTCAGAATATTGATAAATTCGATGATTTTTAGTACAAAACAAAATGCAAGAAAACTTGCTTAAAATGCAAAATTTGCGAAATTCTAAGATTTGAAGGGCAAATCACATATCGTGAGAAAACATGTAGTATCGGAATATTGGTAAAAACGAATATATATACGTAAAATCACACTAAATGAATAACGTGAAAAAAGTCACTATATTACCATATTTGAGGATTTTACTTCAAATCATAGAGCGAGGTTTCGTATTATTTAGATCCAAGAAAAGACATATGACAATGTTGTTTCAAATACAAATGATAAAAATCAATGTGCTTTCATTAGAATTAACTAAAATGTTCTTGATTTTCCATTTATATTACCGATGGAAGATGTACACGTAAAACAGTTCTAATCCGGCTGAAACGTCGATATATGCAATAAAAACAGAACTTCTCCCCTTTTTAATATCTTACTCAGTATTTTAACGAGAAACAAATAGTTGACTGAAAATGAAGTGTTTAAGGGTAATTTCAAATCAATTATGTGTTTGCGTCATTTTTATCGTATATTTAATGAATTAATAGCAATAAACTGAAAATTCACAAAAACGTGGAAAAACAGCAAAATATTGCCTAATTCGATGATATTTTGTTTATATCACATAAAGTAAAAGGGGATGATAAAGGTCAAAATATTGCTGAATTCGATGATTTTTAGTACGAAACAAAATGCAAGAAAACTTGCTTAAAATGCAATATTATTCGAAAATCTGAGATTTGAAGGCCAAATCACATATCGTGATACTACATGAAATAGTATCGAAATATTGGTAAAAATGAATATATTTCCGTAATATCAAACTACATGAAAAACGTGAAAAAAGTCATTATCATACCAAATTTGAGGATTTTAACTTCGAATCATAGAGCGATGTTTCGTATTTTTTAGACCCTAGAAAAGACGTATAAAGATGTTGCTTCCAATACAAATGATAAAAATTAATGTGTTTTCATTAAAATCAACTAAAATGTTCCTGATTTTCGGTTTATATTACCGATGGAAGATGTACACGTAAAACCGTTCTAATCCGGCTGAAACGTCGATATATGCAATAAAAACAGAACTTCTCCCCTTTTCAATAACTTACTCAATATTTTAACGAGAAACAAATAGATAATTGAAAAAGAAGTATTTAACTATTTTCTGAATTATTATGTGTTTGCATCATTTTAATCGTATATTTAATGAAATAATAGCAATAAACTGAAAATTCACAAAAACGTGGAAAAACTGCAAAATATTGCCTAATTCGATGATATTTTGTTTAAATCACATAAAGGAAAAGGGGATGATAAAGGTCAAAATATTGCTGAATTCGATGATTTTTAGTACGAAACAAAATGCAAGAAAACTTGCTTAAAATGCAATATTATTCGAAAATCTGAGATTTGAAGGCCAAATCACATATCGTGATACTAAATGAAATAGTATCGAAATATTGGTAAAAATGAATATATTTCCGTAATATCAAACTACATGAAAAACGTGAAAAAAGTCATTATTATACCAAATTTGAGGATTTTAACTTCGAATCATAGAGCGACGTTTCGTATTTTTTAGACCCTAGAAAAGACGTATAAAGATGTTGCTTCCAATACAAATGATAAAAATTAATGTGTTTTCATTAAAATCAACTAAAATGTTCCTGATTTTCGGTTTATATTACCGATGGAAGATGTACACGTAAAACCGTTCTAATCCGGCTGAAACGTCGATATATGCAATAAAAACAGAACTTCTCCCCTTTTCAATAACTTACTCAGTATTTTAACGAGAAACAAATAGATGATTGAAAATGAAGTATTTAAGGTTATTTTCTGATCAATTATGTGTTTGCATCATTTTTATCGTATATTTAATGAATTAATAACAATAAACTGAAAATTAAGGAAAACGTGGAAAAACGGCCTAATTCGAAGATATTTTGTTTAAATCACATACAGGAAAAGGGGATGATAAAGGTCAAAATATTGATAAATTCGATGATTTTTAGTACAAAACAAAATGCAAGAAAACTTGCTTAAAATGCAAAATTTGCGAAATTCTAAGATTTGAAGGGCAAATCACATATCGTGAGAAAACATGTAGTATCGGAATATTGGTAAAAACGAATATATATATACGTAAAATCACACTAAATGAATAACGTGAAAAAAGCCACTATATTACCATATTTGAGGATTTTAATTTCAAATCATAGAGCGAGGTTTCGTATTATTTAGATCCAAGAAAAGACATATGACAATGTTGTTTCAAATACAAATGATAAAAATCAATGTGTTTTCATTAGAATTAACTAAAATGTTCTTGATTTTCCATTTATATTACCGATGGAAGATGTACACGTAAAACAGTTCTAATCCGGCTGAAACGTCGATATATGCAATAAAAACAGAACTTCTCCCCTTTTTAATATCTTACTCAGTATTTTAACGAGAAACAAATAGTTGACTGAAAATGAAGTGTTTAAGGTTAATTTCAAATCAATTATGTGTTTGCATCATTTTTATCGTATATTTAATGAATTAATAGCAATAAACTGAAAATTCACAAAAACGTGGAAAAACAGCAAAATATTGCCTAATTCGATGATATTTTGTTTATATCACATAAAGGAAAAGGGGATGATAAACGTTAAAATATTGCTGAATTCGATGATTTTTAGTACGAAACAAAATGCAAGAAAACTTGCTTAAAATGCAATATTATTCGAAAATCTGAGATTTGAAGGCCAAATCACATATCGTGATACTACATGAAATAGTATCGAAATATTGGTAAAAATGAATATATTTCCGTAATATCAAACTACATGAAAAACGTGAAAAAAGTCATTATTATACCAAATTTGAGGATTTTAACTTCGAATCATAGAGCGACGTTTCGTATTTTTTAGACCCTAGAAAAGACGTATAAAGATGTTGCTTCCAATACAAATGATAAAAATTAATGTGTTTTCATTAAAATCAACTAAAATGTTCCTGATTTTCGGTTTATATTACCGATGGAAGATGTACACGTAAAACCGTTCTAATCCGGCTGAAACGTCGATATATGCAATAAAAACAGAACTTCTCCCCTTTTCAATAACTTACTCAATATTTTAACGAGAAACAAATAGATGATTGAAAATGAAGTATTTAAGGTTATTTTCTGAATTATTATGTGTTTGCATCATTTTAATCGTATATTTAATGAAATAATAGCAATAAACTGAAAATTCACAAAAACGTGGAAAAACTGCAAAATATTGCCTAATTCGATGATATTTTGTTTAAATCACATAAAGGAAAAGGGGATGATAAAGGTCAAAATATTGCTAAATTCGATGATTTTTAGTACAAAACAAAATGCAAGAAAACTTGCTTATAAATGCAAAATTTGCGAAATTCTGTGATTTGAAGGCCAAATCACATATCGTGAGAAAACATGAAGTAGTATCGAAATATTGGTAGAAACGAATATATATACGTAAAATCACACTACATGAATAACGTGAAAAAAGTCACTATATTACCATATTTGAGGATTTTAACTTCAAATCAAAGAGCGAGGTTTCGTATTATTTAGATCCAAGAAAAGACATATGACAATGTTGTTTCAAATACAAATAATAAAAATCAACGTGTTTTCATTAGAATTAACTAAAATGTTCCTGATTTTCCGTTTATATTACCGGTGGAAGATGTACACGTAAAACCGCTCTAATCCGGCTGAAACGTCGATATATGCAATAAAAACAGAACTTCTCCCCTTTCCAATATCTTACTCAGTATTTTAACGAGAAACAAATAGTTGATTGAAAATGAAGTGCTTAAGGTTAATTTCTAATCAATTATGTGTTTGCATTATTTTTATCGTATATTTAATGAATTAATAGCAATAAACTGAAAATTCACAAAAACGTAAAAAAAACAGCAAAATATTGCCTAATTCGATTATATTTTGTTTATATCACGTAAAGGAAAAGGGGATGATGAACGTCAAAATATTGCTGAATTCGATGATTTTTAGTACGAAACAAAATGCAAGAAAACTTGCTTAAAATGCAATATTATGCGAAAATCTGAGATTTGAAGGCCAAATCACATATCGTGATACTACATGAAATAGTATCGAAATATTGGTAAAAATGAATATATTTACGTAATATCAAACTACATGAAAAACGTGAAAAAAGTCATTATCATACCAAATTTGAGGATTTTAACTTCGAATCATAGAGCGACGTTTCGTATTTTTTAGACCCTAGAAAAGACGTATAAAGATGTTGCTTCCAATACAAATGATAAAAATCAATGTGTTTTCATTACAATTAACTAAAATGTTCCTGATTTTCGGTTTATATTACCGATGGAAGATGTACACGTAAAACCGTTCTAATCCGGCTGAAACGTCGATATATGCAATAAAAACAGAACTTCTCCCCTATTCAAAACCTTACTCAATATTTTAACGAGAAACAAATAGATGATTGAAAATGAAGTATTTAAGGTTATTTTCTGAATTATTATGTGTTTGCATCATTTTAATCGTATATTTAATGAAATAATAGCAATAAACTGAAAATTCACAAAAACGTGGAAAAACTGCAAAATATTGCCTAATTCGATGATATTTTGTTTAAATCACATAAAGGAAAAGGGGATGATAAAGGTCAAAATATTGCTGAATTCGATGATTTTTAGTACGAAACAAAATGCAAGAAAACTTGCTTAAAATGCAATATTATTCGAAAATCTGAGATTTGAAGGCCAAATCACATATCGTGATACTAAATGAAATAGTATCGAAATATTGGTAAAAATGAATATATTTCCGTAATATCAAACTACATGAAAAACGTGAAAAAAGTCATTATTATACCAAATTTGAGGATTTTAACTTCGAATCATAGAGCGACGTTTCGTATTTTTTAGACCCTAGAAAAGACGTATAAAGATGTTGCTTCCAATACAAATGATAAAAATTAATGTGTTTTCATTAAAATCAACTAAAATGTTCCTGATTTTCGGTTTATATTACCGATGGAAGATGTACACGTAAAACCGTTCTAATCCGGCTGAAACGTCGATATATGCAATAAAAACAGAACTTCTCCCCTTTTCAATAACTTACTCAGTATTTTAACGAGAAACAAATAGATGATTGAAAATGAAGTATTTAAGGTTATTTTCTGATCAATTATGTGTTTGCATCATTTTTTTCGTATATTTAATGAATTAATAACAATAAACTGAAAATTAAAGAAAACGTGGAAAAACGGCCTAATTCGATGATATTTTGTTTAAATCACATACAGGAAAAGGGGATGATAAAGGTCAAAATATTGATAAATTCGATGATTTTTAGTACAAAACAAAATGCAAGAAAACTTGCTTAAAATGCAAAATTTGCGAAATTCTAAGATTTGAAGGGCAAATCACATATCGTCAGAAAACATGTAGTATCGGAATATTGGTAAAAACGAATATATATACGTAAAATCACACTAAATGAATAACGTGAAAAAAGTCACTATATTACCATATTTGAGGATTTTAACTTCAAATCATAGAGCGAGGTTTCGTATTATTTAGATCCAAGAAAAGACATATGACAATGTTGTTTCAAATACAAATGATAAAAATCAATGTGTTTTCATTAGAATTAACTAAAATGTTCTTGATTTTCCATTTATATTACCGATGGAAGATGTACACGTAAAACAGTTCTAATCCGGCTGAAACGTCGATATATGCAATAAAAACAGAACTTCTCCCCTTTTTAATATCTTACTCAGTATTTTAACGAGAAACAAATAGTTGACTGAAAATGAAGTGTTTAAGGTTAATTTCAAATCAATTATGTGTTTGCATCATTTTTATCGTATATTTAATGAATTAATAGCAATAAACTGAAAATTCACAAAAACGTGGAAAAACAGCAAAATATTGCCTAATTCGATGATATTTTGTTTATATCACATAAAGGAAAAGGGGATGATAAACGTTAAAATATTGCTGAATTCGATGATTTTTAGTACGAAACAAAATGCAAGAAAACTTGCTTAAAATGCAATATTATTCGAAAATCTGAGATTTGAAGGCCAAATCACATATCGTGATACTACATGAAATAGTATCGAAATATTGGTAAAAATGAATATATTTCCGTAATATCAAACTACATGAAAAACGTGAAAAAAGTCATTATTATACCAAATTTGAGGATTTTAACTTCGAATCATAGAGCGACGTTTCGTATTTTTTAGACCCTAGAAAAGACGTATAAAGATGTTGCATCCAATACAAATGATAAAAATTAATGTGTTTTCATTAAAATCAACTAAAATGTTCCTGATTTTCGGTTTATATTACCGATGGAAGATGTACACGTAAAACCGTTCTAATCCGGCTGAAAAGTCGATATATGCAATAAAAACAGAACTTCTCCCCTTTTCAATAACTTACTCAATATTTTAACGAGAAACAAATAGATGATTGAAAATGAAGTATTTAAGGTTATTTTCTGAATTATTATGTGTTTGCATCATTTTAATCGTATATTTAATGAAATAATAGCAATAAACTGAAAATTCACAAAAACGTGGAAAAACTGCAAAATATTGCCTAATTCGATGATATTTTGTTTAAATCACATAAAGGAAAAGGGAATGATAAAGGTCAAATATTGCTAAATTCGATGATTTTTAGTACAAAACAAAATGCAAGAAAACTTGCTTATAAATGCAAAATTTGCGAAATTCTGTGATTTGAAGGCCAAATCACATATCGTGAGAAAACATGAAGTAGTATCGAAATATTGGTAGAAACGAATATATATACGTAAAATCACACTACATGAATAACGTGAAAAAAGTCACTATATTACCATATTTGAGGATTTTAACTTCAAATCAAAGAGCGAGGTTTCGTATTATTTAGATCCAAGAAAAGACATATGACAATGTTGTTTCAAATACAAATAATAAAAATCAATGTGTTTTCATTAGAATTAACTAAAATGTTCCTGATTTTCCGTTTATATTACCGATGGAAGATGTACACGTAAAACCGCTCTAATCCGGCTGAAACGTCGATATATGCAATAAAAACAGAACTTCTCCCCTTTCCAATATCTTACTCAGTATTTTAACGAGAAACAAATAGTTGATTGAAAATGAAGTGCTTAAGGTTAATTTCTAATCAATTATGTGTTTGCATTATTTTTATCGTATATTTAATGAATTAATAGCAATAAACTGAAAATTCACAAAAAACGTAAAAAAAACAGCAAAATATTGCCTAATTCGATGATATTTTGTTTATATCACGTAAAGGAAAAGGGGATGATGAACGTCAAAATATTGCTGAATTCGATGATTTTTAGTACGAAACAAAATGCAAGAAAACTTGCTTAAAATGCAATATTATGCGAAAATCTGAGATTTGAAGGCCAAATCACATATCGTGATACTACATGAAATAGTATCGAAATATTGGTAAAAATGAATATATTTACGTAATATCAAACTACATGAAAAACGTGAAAAAGTCATTATTATACCAAATTTGAGGATTTTAACTTCGAATCATAGAGCGATGTTTCGTATTTTTTACACCCTAGAAAAGACGTATAAAGATGCTGCTTCCAATACAAATGATAAAAATTAATGTGTTTTCATTAAAATCAACTAAAATGTTCCTGATTTTCGGTTTATATTACCGATGGAAGATGTACACGTAAAACCGTTCTAATCCGGCTGAAACGTCGATATATGCAATAAAAACAGAACTTCTCCCCTTTTCAATAACTTACTCAATATTTTAACGAGAAACAAATAGATGATTGAAAATGAAGTATTTAAGGTTATTTTCTGAATTATTATGTGTTTGCATCATTTTAATCATTTTAATCACTCTCTTGAGCCTCTGCATCCCTCTCTTAAGCCTCTGCATCACTCCCCTAAGCCTCTGCATCACTCTCTTCAGCCTCTGCATTTCTCTCTTGAGCCTATGCATCACTCTCTTGAGCTTCTGCATCACTCGCTTGAGCCTCTACATCCCTCTCTTGAGCCTCTGCATCACTCTCGTAAGCCTCTGCATTACACTCTTAAGCCTCTTCATAACTCTCTTGAGACTCTGCGTCACTCTCTTGAGCATTTGCATCCCTCTCTTGAGCCTCTGCAACACTCTCATCAGCCTCTACATCCCTCTCTGGAGCCTCTGAATCCCTCTTTTGAGCCTCTGCATCACTCTCTTGAGCCTCTGCATCACTCTCTTCATCCTCTGCATCCCTCTCTTGAGCATCTGCATCACTCTCTTGGGCCAATGCATCCCTCTCTTGAACATTTGCATCACTCTCTTGAGGCTCTGCATCATCCTCTGAAGCCTCTGTATCCCTCTCTTGAGCCTCTGAATCCCTCTCTTGATCCTCTGCATGATAAAGGTCAAAATATTGCTGAATTCGATGATTTTTAGTACGAAACAAAATGCAAGAAAACTTGCTTAAAATGCAATATTATTCGAAAATCTGAGATTTGAAGGCCAAATCACATATCGTGATACTACAGGAAATAGTATCGAAATATTGGTAAAAATGAATATATTTCCGTAATATCAAACTACATGAAAAACGTGAAAAAAGTCATTATTATACCAAATTTGAGGATTTTAACTTCGAATCATAGAGCGACGTTTCGTATTTTTTAGACCCTAGAAAAGACGTATAAAGATGTTGCTTCCAATACAAATGATAAAAATTAATGTGTTTTCATTAAAATCAACTAAAATGTTCCTGATTTTCGGTTTGTATTACCGATGGAAGATGTACACGTAAAACCGTTCTAATCCGGCTGAAACGTCGATATATGCAATAAAAACAGAACTTCTCCCCTTTTCAATAACTTACTCAGTATTTTAACGAGAAACAAATAGATGATTGAAAATGAAGTATTTAAGGTTATTTTCTGATCAATTATGTGTTTGCATCATTTTTATCGTATATTTAATGAATTAATAACAATAAACTGAAAATTAAAGAAAACGTGGAAAAACGGCCTAATTCGATGATATTTTGTTTAAATCACATACAGGAAAAGGGGATGATAAAGGTCAAAATATTGATAAATTCGATGATTTTTAGTACAAAACAAAGTGCAAGAAAACTTGCTTAAAATGCAAAATTTGCGAAATTCTAAGATTTGAAGTGCAAATCACATATCGTGAGAAAACATGTAGTATCGGAATATTGGTAAAAACGAATATATATACGTAAAATCACACTAAATGAATAACGTGAAAAAAGTCACTATATTACCATATTTGAGGATTTTAACTTCAAATCATAGAGCGAGGTTTCGTATTATTTAGATCTAAGAAAAGACATATGACAATGTTGTTTCAAATACAAATGATAAAAATCAATGTGTTTTCATTAGAATTAACTAAAATGTTCTTGATTTTCCATTTATATTACCGATGGAAGATGTACACGTAAAACAGTTCTAATCCGGCTGAAACGTCGATATATGCAATAAAAACAGAACTTCTCCCCTTTTTAATATCTTACTCAGTATTTTAACGAGAAACAAATAGTTGACTGAAAATGAAGTGTTTAAGGTTAATTTCAAATCAATTATGTGTTTGCATCATTTTTATCGTATATTTAATGAATTAATAGCAATAAACTGAAAATTCACAAAAACGTGGAAAAACTGCAAAATATTGCCTAATTCGATGATATTTTGTTTATATCACATAAAGGAAAAGGGGATGATAAAGGTCAAAATATTGCTGAATTCGATGATTTTTAGTACGAAACAAAATGCAAGAAAACTTGCTTAAAATGCAATATTTTTCGAAAATCTGAGATTTGAAGGCCAAATCACATATCGTGATACTACATGAAATAGTATCGAAATATTGGTAAAAATGAATATATTTCCGTAATATCAAACTACATGAAAAACGTGAAAAAAGTCATTATTATACCAAATTTGAGGATTTTAACTTCGAATCATAGAGCGACGTTTCGTATTTTTTAGACCCTAGAAAAGACGTATAAAGATGTTGCTTCCAATACAAATGATAAAAATTAATGTGTTTTCATTAAAATCAACTAAAATGTTCCTGATTTTCGGTTTATATTACCGATGGAAGATGTACACGTAAAACCGTTCTAATCCGGCTGAAACGTCGATATATGCAATAAAAACAGAACTTCTCCCCTTTTCAATAACTTACTCAATATTTTAACGAGAAACAAATAGATGATTGAAAATGAAGTATTTAAGGTTATTTTCTGATCAATTATGTGTTTGCATCATTTTTATCGTATATTTAATGAATTAATAACAATAAACTGAAAATTAAAGAAAACGTGGAAAAACGGCCTAATTCGATGATATTTTGTTTAAATCACATACAGGAAAAGGGGATGATAAAGGTCAAAATATTGCTAAATTCGATGATTTTTAGTACAAAACAAAATGCAAGAAAACTTGCTTATAAATGCAAAATTTGCGAAATTCTGTGATTTGAAGGCCAAATCACATATCGTGAGAAAACATGAAGTAGTATCGAAATATTGGTAGAAACGAATATATATACGTAAAATCACACTACATGAATAACGTGAAAAAAGTCACTATATTACCATATTTGAGGATTTTAACTTCAAATCAAAGAGCGAGGTTTCGTATTATTTAGATCCAAGAAAAGACATATGACAATGTTGTTTCAAATACAAATAATAAAAATCAATGTGTTTTCATTAGAATTAACTAAAATGTTCCTGATTTTCCGTTTATATTACCGATGGAAGATGTACACGTAAAACCGCTCTAATCCGGCTGAAACGTCGATATATGCAATAAAAACAGAACTTCTCCCCTTTCCAATATCTTAGTCAGTATTTTAACGAGAAACAAATAGTTGATTGAAAATGAAGTGCTTAAGGTTAATTTCTAATCAATTATGTGTTTGCATTATTTTTATCGTATATTTAATGAATTAATAGCAATAAACTGAAAATTCACAAAAAACGTAAAAAAAACAGCAAAATATTGCCTAATTCGATGATATTTTGTTTATATCACGTAAAGGAAAAGGGGATGATGAACGTCAAAATATTGCTGAATTCGATGATTTTTAGTACGAAACAAAATGCAAGAAAACTTGCTTAAAATGCAATATTATGCGAAAATCTGAGATTTGAAGGCCAAATCACATATCGTGATACTACATGAAATAGTATCGAAATATTGGTAAAAATGAATATATTTACGTAATATCAAACTACATGAAAAACGTGAAAAAGTCATTATTATACCAAATTTGAGGATTTTAACTTCGAATCATAGAGCGATGTTTCGTATTTTTTAGACCCTAGAAAAGACGTATAAAGATGCTGCTTCCAATACAAATGATAAAAATTAATGTGTTTTCATTAAAATCAACTAAAATGTTCCTGATTTTCGGTTTATATTACCGATGGAAGATGTACACGTAAAACCGTTCTAATCCGGCTGAAACGTCGATATATGCAATAAAAACAGAACTTCTCCCCTTTTCAATAACTTACTCAATATTTTAACGAGAAACAAATAGATGATTGAAAATGAAGTATTTAAGGTTATTTTCTGAATTATTATGTGTTTGCATCATTTTAATCATTTTAATCACTCTCTTGACCCTCTGCATCCCTCTCTTAAGCCTCTGCATCACTCCCCTAAGCCTCTGCATCACTCTCTTCAGCCTCTGCATTTCTCTCTTGAGCCTATGCATCACTCTCTTGAGCTTCTGCATCACTCGCTTGAGCCTCTACATCCCTCTCTTGAGCCTCTGCATCACTCTCGTAAGCCTCTGCATTACTCTCTTGAGCCTCTTCATAACTCTCTTGAGACTCTGCGTCACTCTCTTGAGCATTTGCATCCCTCTCTTGAGCCTCTGCAACACTCTCATCAGCCTCTGCATCCCTCTCTGGAGCCTCTGAATCCCTCTTTTGAGCCTCTGCATCACTCTCTTGAGCCTCTGCATCACTCTCTTCATCCTCTGCATCCCTCTCTTGAGCATCTGCATCACTCTCTTGGGCCAATGCATCCCTCTCTTGAACATTTGCATCACTCTCTTGAGGCTCTGCATCATCCTCTGAAGCCTCTGTATCCCTCTCTTGAGCCTCTGAATCCCTCTCTTGATCCTCTGCATGATAAAGGTCAAAATATTGCTGAATTCGATGATTTTTAGTACGAAACAAAATGCAAGAAAACTTGCTTAAAATGCAATATTATTCGAAAATCTGAGATTTGAAGGCCAAATCACATATCGTGATACTACAGGAAATAGTATCGAAATAATGGTAAAAATGAATATATTTCCGTAATATCAAACTACATGAAAAACGTGAAAAAAGTCATTATTATACCAAATTTGAGGATTTTAACTTCGAATCATAGAGCGACGTTTCGTATTTTTTAGACCCTAGAAAAGACGTATAAGGATGTTGCTTCCAATACAAATGATAAAAATTAATGTGTTTTCATTAAAATCAACTAAAATGTTCCTGATTTTCGGTTTGTATTACCGATGGAAGATGTACACGTAAAACCGTTCTAATCCGGCTGAAACGTCGATATATGCAATAAAAACAGAACTTCTCCCCTTTTCAATAACTTACTCAGTATTTTAACGAGAAACAAATAGATGATTGAAAATGAAGTATTTAAGGTTATTTTCTGATCAATTATGTGTTTGCATCATTTTTATCGTATATTTAATGAATTAATAACAATAAACTGAAAATTAAAGAAAACGTGCAAAAACGGCCTAATTCGATGATATTTTGTTTAAATCAAATACAGGAAAAGGGGATGATAAAGGTCAAAATATTGATAAATTCGATGATTTTTAGTACAAAACAAAGTGCAAGAAAACTTGCTTAAAATGCAAAATTTGCGAAATTCTAAGATTTGAAGTGCAAATCACATATCGTGAGAAAACATGTAGTATCGGAATATTGGTAAAAACGAATATATATACGTAAAATCACACTAAATGAATAACGTGAAAAAAGTCACTATATTACCATATTTGAGGATTTTAACTTCAAATCATAGAGCGAGGTTTCGTATTATTTAGATCTAAGAAAAGACATATGACAATGTTGTTTCAAATACAAATGATAAAAATCAATGTGTTTTCATTAGAATTAACTAAAATGTTCTTGATTTTCCATTTATATTACCGATGGAAGATGTACACGTAAAACAGTTCTAATCCGGCTGAAACGTCGATATATGCAATAAAAACAGAACTTCTCCCCTTTTTAATATCTTACTCAGTATTTTAACGAGAAACAAATAGTTGACTGAAAATGAAGTGTTTAAGGTTAATTTCAAATCAATTATGTGTTTGCATCATTTTTATCGTATATTTAATGAATTAATAGCAATAAACTGAAAATTCACAAAAACGTGGAAAAACTGCAAAATATTGCCTAATTCGATGATATTTTGTTTATATCACATAAAGGAAAAGGGGATGATAAAGGTCAAAATATTGCTGAATTCGATGATTTTTAGTACGAAACAAAATGCAAGAAAACTTGCTTAAAATGCAATATTATTCGAAAATCTGAGATTTGAAGGCCAAATCACATATCGTGATACTACATGAAATAGTATCGAAATATTGGTAAAAATGAATATATTTCCGTAATATCAAACTACATGAAAAACGTGAAAAAAGTCATTATTATACCAAATTTGAGGATTTTAACTTCGAATCATAGAGCGACGTTTCGTATTTTTTAGACCCTAGAAAAGACGTATAAAGATGTTGCTTCCAATACAAATGATAAAAATTAATGTGTTTTCATTAAAATCAACTAAAATGTTCCTGATTTTCGGTTTATATTACCGATGGAAGATGTACACGTAAAACCGTTCTAATCCGGCTGAAACGTCGATATATGCAATAAAAACAGAACTTCTCCCCTTTTCAATAACTTACTCAGTATTTTAACGAGAAACAAATAGATGATTGAAAATGAAGTATTTAAGGTTATTTTCTGATCAATTATGTGTTTGCATCATTTTTATCGTATATTTAATGAATTAATAACAATAAACTGAAAATTAAAGAAAACGTGGAAAAACGGCCTAATTCGATGATATTTTGTTTAAATCACATACAGGAAAAGGGGATGATAAAGGTCAAAATATTGCTAAATTCGATGATTTTTAGTACAAAACAAAATGCAAGAAAACTTGCTTATAAATGCAAAATTTGCGAAATTCTGTGATTTGAAGGCCAAATCACATATCGTGAGAAAACATGAAGTAGTATCGAAATATTGGTAGAAACGAATATATATACGTAAAATCACACTACATGAATAACGTGAAAAAAGTCACTATATTACCATATTTGAGGATTTTAACTTCAAATCAAAGAGCGAGGTTTCGTATTATTTAGATCCAAGAAAAGACATATGACAATGTTGTTTCAAATACAAATAATAAAAATCAATGTGTTTTCATTAGAATAAACTAAAATGTTCCTGATTTTCAGTTTATATTACCGATGGAAGATGTACACGTAAAACCGCTCTAATCCGGCTGAAACGTCGATATATGCAATAAAAACAGAACTTCTCCCCTTTCCAATATCTTACTCAGTATTTTAACGAGAAACAAATAGTTGATTGAAAATGAAGTGCTTAAGGTTAATTTCTAATCAATTATGTGTTTGCATTATTTTTATCGTATATTTAATGAATTAATAGCAATAAACTGAAAATTCACAAAAACGTAAAAAAAACAGCAAAATATTGCCTAATTCGATGATATTTTGTTTATATCACGTAAAGGAAAAGGGGATGATGAACGTCAAAATATTGCTGAATTCGATGATTTTTAGTACGAAACAAAATGCAAGAAAACTTGCTTAAAATGCAATATTATGCGAAAATCTGAGATTTGAAGGCCAAATCACATATCGTGATACTACATGAAATAGTATCGAAATATTGGTAAAAATGAATATATTTCCGTAATATCAAACTACATGAAAAACGTGAAAAAGTCATTATTATACCAAATTTGAGGATTTTAACTTCGAATCATAGAGCGATGTTTCGTATTTTTTAGACCCTAGAAAAGACGTATAAAGATGTTGCTTCCAATACAAATGATAAAAATTAATGTGTTTTCATTAAAATCAACTAAAATGTTCCTGATTTTCGGTTTATATTACCGATGGAAGATGTACACGTAAAACCGTTCTAATCCGGCTGAAACGTCGATATATGCAATAAAAACAGAACTTCTCCCCTTTTCAATAACTTACTCAATATTTTAACGAGAAACAAATAGATGATTGAAAATGAAGTATTTAAGGTTATTTTCTGAATTATTATGTGTTTGCATCATTTTAATCATTTTAATCACTCTCTTGAGCCTCTGCATCCCTCTTAAGCCTCTGCATCACTCCCCTAAGCCTCTGCATCACTCTCTTCAGCCTCTGCATTTCTCTCTTGAGCCTATGCATCACTCTCTTGAGCTTCTGCATCACTCGCTTGAGCCTCTACATCCCTCTCTTGAGCCTCTGCATCACTCTCGTAAGCCTCTGCATTACTCTCTTGAGCCTCTGCATAACTCTCTTGAGACTCTGCGTCACTCTCTTGAGCATTTGCATCCCTCACTTGAGCCTCTGCAACACTCTCATCAGCCTCTGCATCCCTCTCTGGAGCCTCTGAATCCCTCTTTTGAGCCTCTGCATCACTCTCTTGAGCCTCTGCATCACTCTCTTCATCCTCTGCATCCCTCTCTTGAGCATCTGCATCACTCTCTTGGGCCAATGCATCCCTCTCTTGAACATTTGCATCGCTCTCTTGAGGCTCTGCATCATCCTCTGAAGCCTCTGTATCCCTCTCTTGAGCCTCTGAATCCCTCTCTTGATCCTCTGCATGATAAAGGTCAAAATATTGCTGAATTCGATGATTTTTAGTACGAAACAAAATGCAAGAAAACTTGCTTAAAATGCAATATTATTCGAAAATCTGAGATTTGAAGGCCAAATCACATATCGTGATACTACATGAAATAGTATCGAAATATTGGTAAAAATGAATATATTTCCGTAATATCAAACTACATGAAAAACGTGAAAAAAGTCATTATTATACCAAATTTGAGGATTTTAACTTCGAATCATAGAGCGACGTTTCGTATTTTTTAGACCCTAGAAAAGACGTATAAAGATGTTGCTTCCAATACAAATGATAAAAATTAATGTGTTTTCATTAAAATCAACTAAAATGTTCCTGATTTTCGGTTTATATTACCGATGGAAGATGTACACGTAAAACCGTTCTAATCCCGCTGAAACGTCGAAATATGCAATAAAAACAGAACTTCTCCCCTTTTCAATAACTTACTCAGTATTTTAACGAGAAACAAATAGATGATTGAAAATGAAGTATTTAAGGTTATTTTCTGATCAATTATGTGTTTGCATCATTTTTATCGTATATTTAATGAATTAATAACAATAAACTGAAAATTAAAGAAAACGTGGAAAAACGGCCTAATTCGATGATATTTTGTTTAAATCACATACAGGAAAAGGGGATGATAAAGGTCAAAATATTGATAAATTCGATGATTTTTAGTACAAAACAAAATGCAAGAAAACTTGCTTAAAATGCAAAATTTGCGAAATTCTAAGATTTGAAGGGCAAATCACATATCGTGAGAAAACATGTAGTATCGGAATATTGGTAAAAACGAATATATATACGTAAAATCACACTAAATGAATAACGTGAAAAAAGTCACTATATTACCATATTTGAGGATTTTAACTTCAAATCATAGAGCGAGGTTTCGTATTATTTAGATCCAAGAAAAGACATATGACAATGTTGTTTCAAATACAAATGATAAAAATCAATGTGTTTTCATTAGAATTAACTAAAATGTTCTTGATTTTCCATTTATATTACCGATGGAAGATGTACACGTAAAACCGTTCTAATCCGGCTGAAACGTCGATATATGCAATAAAAACAGAACTTCTCCCCTTTTTAATATCTTACTCAGTATTTTAACGAGAAACAAATAGTTGACTGAAAATGAAGTGTTTAAGGTTAATTTCAAATCAATTATGTGTTTGCATCATTTTTATCGTATATTTAATGAATTAATAGCAATAAAATGAAAATTCACAAAAACGTGGAAAAACAGCAAAATATTGCCTAATTCGATGATATTTTGTTTATATCACATAAAGGAAAAGGGGATGATAAACGTTAAAATATTGCAGAATTCGATGATTTTTAGTACGAAACAAAATGCAATATTATTCGAAAATCTGAGATTTGAAGGCCAAATCACATATCGTGATACTACATGAAATAGTATCGAAATATTGGTAAAAATGAATATATTTCCGTAATATCAAACTACATGAAAAACGTGAAAAAAGTAATTATTATACCAAATTTGAGGATTTTAACTTCGAATCATAGAGCGACGTTTCGTATTTTTTAGACCCTAGAAAAGACGTATAAAGATGTTGCTTCCAATACAAATGATAAAAATTAATGTGTTTTCATTAAACTCAACTAAAATGTTCCTGATTTTCGGTTTATATTACCGATGGAAGATGTACACGTAAAACCGTTCTAATCCGGCTGAAACGTCGATATATGCAATAAAAACAGAACTTCTCCCCTTTTCAATAACTTACTCAATATTTTAACGAGAAACAAATAGATGATTGAAAATGAAGTATTTAAGGTAATTTTCTGAATTATTATGTGTTTGCATCATTTTAATCGTATATTTAATGAAATAATAGCAATAAATTGAAAATTCACAAAAACGTGGAAAAACTGCAAAATATTGCCTAATTCGATGATATTTTGTTTAAATCACATAAAGGAAAAGGGGATGATAAAGGTCAAAATATTGCTAAATTCGATGATTTTTAGTACAAAACAAAATGCAAGAAAACTTGCTTATAAATGCAAAATTTGCGAAATTCTGTGATATGAAGGCCAAATCACATATCGTGAGAAAACATGAAGTAGTATCGAAATATTGGTAGAAACGAATATATATACGTAAAATCACACTACATGAATAACGTGAAAAAAGTCACTATATTACCATATTTGAGGATTTTAACTTCAAATCAAAGAGCGAGGTTTCATATTATTTAGATCCAAGAAAAGACATATGACAATGTTGTTTCAAATACAAATAATAAAAATCAATGTGTAAAAAATAATAAAAATAAAATAATAAAAATCATTAGAATTAACTAAAATGTTCCTGATTTTCCGTTTATATTACCGATGGAAGATGTACACGTAAATCCGCTCTAATCCGGCTGAAACGTCGATATATGCAATAAAAACAGAACTTCTCCCCTTTTCAATATCTTACTCAGTATTTTAACGAGAAACAAATAGTTGATTGAAAATGAAGTTTTTAAGGTTAATTTCTAATCAATTATGTGTTTGCATTGTTTTTATCGTATATTTAATGAATTAATAGCAATAAACTGAAAATTCACAAAAACGTGGAAAAACAGCAAAATATTGCCTAATTCGATGATATTTTGTTTATATCACATAGAGGAAAAGGGGATGAAAAACGTCAAAATATTGCTGATTTCGATGATTTTTAGTACGAAACAAAATGCAAGAAAACTTGCTTAAAATGCAATATTATGCGAAAATCTGAGATTTGAAGGCCAAATCTCATATCGTGATACTACATGAAATAGTATCGAAATATTGGTAAAAATGAATCTATTTACGTAATATCAAACTACATGAAAAACGTGGAAAAAGTCATTATTATACCAAATTTGAGGATTTTAACTTCGAATCATAGAGCGACGTTTCGTATTTTTTAGACCCTAGAAAAGACGTATAAAGATGTTGCTTCCAATACAAATGATAAAAATCAATGTGTTTTCATTAAAATTAACTAAAATGTTCCTGATTTTCGGTTTATATTAACGATGGAAGATGTACACGTAAAACCGTTCTACTCCGGCTGAAACGTCGATATATGCAATAAAAACAGATCTTCTCCATTTTTCAATATCTTACTCAGTATTTTAAGGAGAAACAAATAGATGATTGAATATGAAGTATTTAAGGTTATTTTCATATCAATTTTGTGTTTGCATAATTTTTATCGTATATTTAATGAATTAATAACAATAAACTGAAAATTAAAAAAAAACGTGGAAAAACGGCCTAATTCGATGATATTTTGTTTAAATCACATACAGGAAAAGGGGATGATAAAGGTCAAAATATTGATAAATTCGATGATTTTTAGTACAAAACAAAATGCAAGAAAACTTGCTTAAAATGCAAAATTTGCGAAATTCTAAGATTTGAAGGGCAAATCACATATCGTGAGAAAACATGAAGTAGTATCGAAATATTGGTAAAAACGAATATATATACGTAAAATCACACTAAATGAATACCGTGAAAAAAGTCACTATATTACCATATTTGAGGATTAAACTTTAAATCATAGAGCGAGGTTTCGTATTATTTAGATCCAAGAAAAGACATATGACAATGTTGTTTCAAATACAAATAATAAAAATCAATGTGTTTTCATTAGAATTAACTAAAATGTTCCTGATTTTCCGTTTATATTACCGATGGAAGATGTACACGTAAAACCGCTCTAATCCGGCTGAAACGTCGATATATGCAATAAAAACAGAACTTCTCCCCTTTCCAATATCTTACTCAGTATTTTAACGAGAAACAAATAGTTGATTGAAAATGAAGTGCTTAAGGTTAATTTCTAATCTATTATGTGTTTGCATTATTTTTATCGTATATTTAATGAATTAATAGCAATAAACTGAAAATTCACAAAAACGTAAAAAAAACAGCAAAATATTGCCTAATTCGATGATATTTTGTTTATATCACGTAAAGGAAAAGGGGATGATGAACGTCAAAATATTGCTGAATTCGATGATTTTTAGTACGAAACAAAATGCAAGAAAACTTGCTTAAAATGCAATATTATTCGAAAATCTGAGATTTGAAGGCCAAATCACATATCGTGATACTACATGAAATAGTATCGAAATATTGGTAAAAATGAATATATTTCCGTAATATCAAACTACATGAAAAACGTGAAAAAAGTCATTATTATACCAAATTTGAGGATTTTAACTTCGAATCATAGAGCGACGTTTCGTATTTTTTAGACCCTAGAAAAGACGTATAAAGATGTTGCTTCCAATACAAATGATAAAAATTAATGTGTTTTCATTAAAATCAACTAAAATGTTCCTGATTTTCGGTTTATAATTACCGATGGAAGATGTACACGTAAAACCGTTCTAATCCGGCTGAAACGTCGATATATGCAATAAAAACAGAACTTCTCCCCTTTTCAATAACTTACTCAATATTTTAACGAGAAACAAATAGATGATTGAAAATGAAGTATTTAAGGTTATTTTCTGAATTATTATGTGTTTGCATCATTTTAATCGTATATTTAATGAAATAATAGCAATAAACTGAAAATTCACAAAAACGTGGAAAAACTGCAAAATATTGCCTAATTCGATGATATTTTGTTTAAATCACATAAAGGAAAAGGGGATGATAAAGGTCAAAATATTGCTAAATTCGATGATTTTTAGTACAAAACAAAATGCAAGAAAACTTGCTTATAAATGCAAAATTTGCGAAATTCTGTGATTTGAAGGCCAAATCACATATCGTGAGAAAACATGAAGTAGTATCGAAATATTGGTAGAAACGAATATATATACGTAAAATCACACTACATGAATAACGTGAAAAAAGTCACTATATTACCATATTTGAGGATTTTAACTTCAAATCAAAGAGCGAGGTTTCGTATTATTTAGATCCAAGAAAAGACATATGACAATGTTGTTTCAAATACAAATAATAAAAATCAATGTGTTTTCATTAGAATTAACTAAAATGTTCCTGATTTTCCGTTTATATTACCGATGGAAGATGTACACGTAAATCGGCTCTAATCCGGCTGAAACGTCGATATATGCAATAAAAACAGAACTTCTCCCCTTTTCAATATCTTACTCAGTATTTTAACGAGAAACAAATAGTTGATTGAAAATGAAGTGTTTAAGGTTAATTTCTAATCAATTATGTGTTTGCATTGTTTTTATCGTATATTTAATGAATTAATAGCAATAAACTGAAAATTCACAAAAACGTGGAAAAACAGCAAAATATTGCCTAATTCGATGATATTTTGTTTATATCACATAGAGGAAAAGGGGATGAAAAACGTCAAAATATTGCTGATTTCGATGATTTTTAGTACGAAACAAAATGCAAGAAAACTTGCTTAAAATGCAATATTATGCGAAAATCTGAGATTTGAAGGCCAAATCTCATATCGTGATACTACATGAAATAGTATCGAAATATTGGTAAAAATGAATCTATTTACGTAATATCAAACTACATGAAAAACGTGGAAAAAGTCATTATTATACCAAATTTGAGGATTTTAACTTCGAATCATAGAGCGACGTTTCGTATTTTTTAGACCCTAGAAAAGACGTATAAAGATGTTGCTTCCAATACAAATGATAAAAATCAATGTGTTTTCATTAAAATTAACTAAAATGTTCCTGATTTTCGGTTTATATTAACGATGGAAGATGTACACGTAAAACCGTTCTACTCCGGCTGAAACGTCGATATATGCAATAAAAACAGATCTTCTCCATTTTTCAATATCTTACTCAGTATTTTAAGGAGAAACAAATAGATGATTGAAAATGAAGTATTTAAGGTTATTTTCATATCAATTATGTGTTTGCATAATTTTTATCGTATATTTAATGAATTAATAACAATAAACTGAAAATTAAAAAAAACGTGGAAAAACGGCCTAATTCGATGATATTTTGTTTAAATCACATACAGGAAAAGGGGATGATAAAGGTCAAAATATTGATAAATTCGATGATTTTTAGTACAAAACAAAATGCAAGAAAACTTGCTTAAAATGCAAAATTTGCGAAATTCTAAGATTTGAAGGGCAAATCACATATCGCGAGAAAACATGAAGTAGTATCGAAATATTGGTAAAAACGAATATATATACGTAAAATCACACTAAATGAATACCGTGAAAAAAGTCACTATATTACCATATTTGAGGATTAAACTTTAAATCATAGAGCGAGGTTTCGTATTACTAAGATCCAAGAAAAGACATATGACAATGTTGTTTCAAATACAAATGATAAAAATCAATGTGTTTTCATTAGAATTAACTAAAATGTTCCTGATTTTCCATTTATATTACCGATGGAAGATGTACACGTAAAACCGCTCTAATCCGGCTGAAACGTCGATATATGCAATAAAAACAGAACTTCTCCCCTTTTTAATATCTTACTCAGTATTTTAACGAGAAACAAATAGTTGACTGAAAATGAAGTGTTTAAGGGTAATTTCAAATCAATTATGTGTTTGCATCGCTGCCCTCAGTAATTGACATATTTTCGGTATAAAAATTCATAATTTCAAACAGCGAATACGAGCAGAGAGCCAGAATGTGACTCCAAAATATGGCTCAAGGGTCGAATTTGGGATGCTTGGGATAATTTGAAAACTGCAGGGAGGGCCTGGGCAAAATGGGATCCATCGCCACACTCAGTAATTGGCATATTTTCGGTATAAAATGTAATTTCAAACTGCGAATACGTGCAGAATATTTTTATTGAGTTTACGTAAATATATTCGTTTGTACCATGATTTCGATACTACTTCACGTTTTCTCACGATATGTGATTTGGCTTTCAAATCTCAGAATTTCGCATAATATTGCATTTTTAGGTAAGTTTTCTTGCATTTTTTTTTTACTCAAAATCACCGAATTTAGCAATATTTTGACGTTTATCGTCCGCCTTTTTCTTTATATGATTTACACAAAATATCATCGAATTATGCAATATTTTGCCGTTTTTCCAGGTTGTTGTGAATTTTCAGTTTATTGTATTAATTCTTTATATATACGACAAAAATGATGCAAATACATTATTGGTTAGAAATTAACCTTAAATACTTTATTTTCAATCAACTATTTGTTTCTAGTTAAAATACTGAGTATGTTGTTTCTAGTTAAAATACTGAGTTCGATATTGAAAAGGGGAGAAGTTCTTTTTTTATTGCATATATATCGACGTTTCAGCCGGATTAGAGCGGTTTTACGTGTACATCTTCCATTGGTAATGGAAGATGTACACGTAAAAGCCTTAAGCTCTTAAGCTTAAGGCTCTTAAGCCTTAAGCCCCCTGCAGTTTTCAAAACATCTCAAACATCCCAAATTCGACGCTTGAGCCAAATTTTGGAGCCAAATTGTGGCTCTCTGCCAATATTCGCAGCTTGAAATTTCGAATTTTTATACCGAAAATATGCCAATTACGGAGAGCGGCGATAGATCACATTTTGCCCAAACCCTCCCTCCAGTTTTCAAAATATCCCAAACATCCCAAATTCGACCCTGGAGCCTTATTTTGGAGCCAAATTCTGGCTCTCTGCACATATTCGCAGTTTGAAATTACGAATCTTTATACCGAAAATATGTCAATTACTGAGAGCGGCGATAGGTCACATTTTGCCCAAACCCCCCACCCCCCTGCAGTTTTCAAAATATCTCAAACATCCCAAATTCGAAGCTTGAGCCATATTTTGGAGCCAAATTCAGGCTTTCTGCACGTATTCGCAGTTTGAAATTACGTCTTTTTATACCGAAAATATGCCAATTACTGAGAGCAGCGATGGGTCACATTTTACCAAAACCTTCCCCTGCAGTTTTCAAACTGTCGCAAACAACCCAAATTCCACCCTTGTGGCATATTTTGGAGCGAAATTCAGGCTCTCTGCACGTATTCGCAGTTTGAAATTACGAATTTTTAAACCGAAAATATACCAATTACTTAGAGCGGCGACGGATCACATTCTGCCCAAACCCTCCGTGCAGTGTTCAAAATATCGAAAAACTTCCCAAATAAGACCCTTGAACCATATTTTCTAGCCAAATTCTGGCTTTCTGCACGTTTTCGCAGTTTGAAATAACGACTTTTTATACCGAAAATATGTCTATTACTGAAAGCGGCGATAGCTCACATTTTGATCAAACCCACCAGTCAGTTTTCATAATATCCCAAGCATCCCAAATTCGACCCTTGAGCCATATTTTGGAGCCAAATTCTGGCTCTCTGCACGTATTCGCATTTTGAAATTACAACTTTTTAAACCGAAAATATGCCAGTTACTGAAAGCGGCGATAGGTCACATTTTGCCCAAACCCTCTGTGCAGTTTTCAAAATATCTCAAACATCCTCAATTCGACGCTTGAGCCATATTTTGGAGCCAAAATCTGGCTCTCTGCACCTATTCGCAGTTAGAAATTACGACTTTTTATACCGAAAATATGCCAATTACTGAAAGCTGCGATGGATCACATTCTGCACAAACCCTCCCTGCAATTTTCAAAATATACTAAACATACCAAATTCAACGCTTGAGCCATATTTTGGAGCTAAATTCTGACTCTCTGCACGTATTTGCAGTTTGAAGCTACGAATTTTTTATACCGAAAATATGCCATTTACGGAGAGCAGCAATGGATCACATTTTGCCCAAACCCCTTTTTGCAGTTTTAAAAATATTGCAAAAATTCCAAATTCCACCCTTGCGGCATATTTTGGAGCGAAGTTCTGGCTCTCTGCACGTATTCGCAGTTTTAAATTAGGAATTTTTATACCGAAAATATATCAATTATTTAAAGCAGCGATGGATCACATTTTGCCCAAACCGTCCGTGCAGTTTTCAAAATATCCAAAGCATCCCAAATTCGACACTTGAGCCATATTTTCTAGCCAAATTCGGGCTTTCTGCTCGTATTCACAGCTTGAAATAACGACTTTTTATCCCGAAAAAAATGCCAATTACTGAAAGCAGCGATAGATCACATTTTGCTCAAACCCACCATTTAGTTTTCAAAATATCCCAAACATCCCAAATACAACCCTTGAGCCATTTTTTTGGAGCCAAATTCTGGCTCTCTGCACCTATTCGTAGTTTGAAATTACGACATTTTTTGCCGAAAATATGTCAATTACTGAGAGCCGCGATAGGTCACATTTTACCTAAACCCCCGCCTGCAATTTTCAAAATATCCCAAACATCCCAAATTTTGGCTCTCTGCACGTATTCGCAGTTTTAAATTAGGTATTTTTATACCGAAAATATGCTAATTACTTTGAGAGGCGATGGATCACATTTTGCCCAAACCCTCCGTGCAGTTTTCAAAATTTCCCAAACATACCAAATTCGACCCTTTAGCCAACTTTTGGAGCCAAATTGTGGCTCTCTGCACATATTCGCATTTTGAAATTACGACATTTATTCCGAAAATATGCCAATTTCTGAGAGCGGCGATAGGTCACATTTAGCCGAAACCCCCTCCTTGCAGTTTTCAAAATATCCCAAACATCTCAAATTCGACCCATGAGAATGTTTTTGGAGCCAAATTCTGGCTCCTCTGCACGTATTCGCTGTTTGAAATTACGACTTTTTATCCCAATCATCCCAAACTTGACGCTTGAAAATATGCCAATTACTGAAAGAAACGATGGGTCACGTTTTGCCCAAACCCCCCTGCAGTTTGCAAAATATCCCAAACATCCAAATTCGACCTTTGAGCCATATTTTGGAGCAAAATTCTAGCTTTCTGCACGTATTCGCACTTTGAAATTACGTCATTTTATACCGTAAATATGCCAATTACTGAGAGCGGCGATGGGTCACATTTTGCCCAAACCCCCCTGCAGTTTTCAAAATATACCAAACATCCCAAATTCAAACCTGGAGCGTTATTTTGGAGCCAAATTCTGGCTCTCTGCACGTATTTGCAGTTTGAAATTACGACTTTTTATACGGAAAATATGCCAATTACTGAAAGCAACGATGCGTCAAATTTTGCCCAAACCCCGCTTGCAGTTTTCAAATATCACAAACATCCCAAATTCGACCCTTGAGCCATACATTATAGCCAAATTCTGGCTCTCAGCACGTATTCGCAGTTGGAAATTATGACTTTTTTATACTGAAAATATGTCAATTACGGGAAGCGGCGATGGATCACATTAGGCCAAAACCCTCTCTGCAGTTTTAAAAATATCCCAAACATCCCAAATTCGACCCTGGAGCCTTATTTTGGAGCCAAATTCTGGCTCTCTGCACGTATTCGCAGTTTGAAATTACGACATTTTATACCGAAAATATGCCAATTACTGAGAGCAGCGATGGGTCACATTTTTCCCAAATCCACCTGCAGTTTTCAAAATATCCCAAACATCGCAAATTCGACCCTTGAGCGAAATTTTGAAGCCAAATTGTGGCTCTCTGCACATATTCGCAGTTTGAAATTACGTCATTTTATACCTAAAATATTCCAATTACTGAGATCGGCGATGGGTTACATTTTGCCCAAACCCCCCTGCAGCTTTCAAAATATACCAAACATCCCAAATTCTACCCTGGAGCGTTATTTTGGAGCCAAATTCTGGCTCTCTGCACGTATTTGCAGTTTGAAATTACGACTTTTTATACGGAAAATATGCCAATTACTGAAAAGAAACGATGCGTCAAATTTTGCCCAAACCCCGCTTGCAGTTTTCAAATATCCCAAACATCCCAAATTCGACCCTTGAGCCATACATTATAGCCAAATTCTGGCTCTCAGCACGTATTCGCAGTTGGAAATTATGACTTTTTATACTGAAAATATGTCAATTACGGGAAGCGGCGATGGATCACATTAGGCCCAAAACCCTCCCTGCAGTTTTCAAAATATAGCAAACATCCCAAATTCGACGCTTGAGTTATATTTTGTAGCCAAATTCTGGTTCTCTGCATGTATTCGCAGTTTGAAATTACGACTTTTATACCGAAAAAATGCCAATTACTGAAAGCGGCGATGGATCACA
Organism: Procambarus clarkii; assembly: GCF_040958095.1. Lineage (NCBI taxonomy): Eukaryota > Metazoa > Arthropoda > Malacostraca > Decapoda > Cambaridae > Procambarus > Procambarus clarkii. Next base: position 57,059,949 of record NC_091155.1, read on the forward strand.
TTTTGCCCAAACCCTCCCTGCAGTTTTCAAAATATCCCAAACATCCCAAATTCAACGCTTGAGCCATATTTTGGAGCCAAATTCTGGCTCTCTGCACGTATTCGCAGTTTGAAATTACGAATTTTTATACCGAAAAAAGGCCAATTACGGAGAGCGGCAATAGGCCACATTTTGCCCAAACTCTACCTGCAGTTTTTCAGGTAGGGTTTAGTTTAATTCATTAAATATACGATAAAAATGATGCAAACACATAATAGATAAGAAATTAACCTTAAATACCTCATTTCAATCAACTCTTTGTTTCTCGTTAAAATACTGAGTAAGATATTGAAAAGGGGAGTTCTGTTTTTATTGCATATGTCGACGTTTCAGCCGGGTTAGAGCGGTTTTACGTATACATCTTCCATCGGTAATATAAACGGAAAATCAGGAACATTTTAATTATTTCTAATGAAAACACATTGATTTTTATCATTTGTATTGGAACAACATTGTCATATGTCTTTTCTTGGATCTAAATAATACGAAACCTCGCTCTATGATTTGAAGTTAAAATCCTCAAATATGGTAAAATAGTGACTTTTTTCACGTTTTTTATGTAGTGTGATTTTACGTAAATATATTCGTTTTTTATCAATATTTCGATACTACTTCATGTTTTCTCATGGTGAGTGATTTGGCCTTCATATCTCAGAATTTCGCAAATTTTGCATTTTTAAGCAAGTTTCTTGCATTTTGTTTTGTACTAAAAATCATCGAATTTAGCAATATTTTGACGTTCATCATCCCCTTTTCCTTTATGTGATTTAAACAAAATATCATTGAATTAGGCAATATTTTGCTGTTTTTCACGTTTTTGTGAATTTTCCGTTTATTGATATTAATTCATTAAATATACGATAAAAATGATGAAAACACATAATTGATTAGATATAAAATTACCGATGGAAGATGTACACGTAAAACCGCTCTAATCCGGCTGAAACGTCGATATATGCAATAAAAATAACTTCTCCCCTTTTCAATATCTTACTCAGTATTTTAGTGAGAAACAAATAGTTGATTGAAAATGAAGTATTTAAAGTTAATTTGTGATCAATTATGTGTTTGCATCATTTTTGTCGTATATTTATTGAATTAATAACAATAAACGGAAAATTTCATATAAACGTTGAAAAACGGTAAAATCTTGCCAAATTCGATGATATTTTGTTTAAATCACATAAAGGAAAAGGAGATGATAAACGTGAAAATATTGCTAAATTCGATGTTTTTCGTACGAAACAAAATGCAAGGAAACTTGCTTAAAATGCAATATTATGCGAAATTCTGAGATTTGAAGGCCAAATCACTTATCGTGATACTATTTGAAATAGTATCGAAATATTGGTAAAAACGAATATATTTACGTAATATCAAATTATATGAAAAACGTAAAAAAAGTCACTATTATACCAAATTTGAGGATTTTAACTTCGAATCATAAAGCGGGGTTTCGTATTATTTAGATCTTCCATCGGTAAAATAAACGGAAAATCAAAACCATTTTAGTTAATTCTAAGGAAACAACATTGTTTTTTATCATTTGTATTGGAAACAACAATGTCATATGTCTTTTCTTGGATCTAAATAATACGAAACCTCGCTCAATGATTTGAAGTTAAAATCCTCAAATATGGTAAAATAGTGACTTTTTCACGTCAATCATGTAGTTTGATATTACGTAAATATATTCATTTTTACCAATATTTCAATACTATTTCATGTAGTATCACAATATGTGATTTGGCCTTCAAATCTCAGAATCGCATAATATTGCATTTTAAGCAAGTTTTCTTGCATTTTGTTTCGTACGAAAAATCATCGAATTTAGCAATATTTTGACGTTTTATCTCCTTTTCCTCTATGAGATTTATCATCGAATTAGGCAATATTTTGCCGTTTTTCCACGTTTTTTAATTTTCAGTTTATTGTTATTAATTCATTAATATACGATAAAAATGATGCAAACACATAATTGATTAGATAATAAACTTAAATACTTCATTTTCAATCATCTATTTGTTTCTCGTTTAAATACTGATAGATATTGAAAAGGGGAGAAGTTCGGTTTTGATTGCATATATCGATGTTTCAGCCGGATTAGAGCGGTTTTACGCGTACCTTCCATCGGTATTATAAACAGAAAATCAGAACATTTTAGTTAATTCTAATGAAAACACATTGTTTTTTATCATTTGTATTGGAAACAACATTGTCATATGTCTTTTCTTTGATCTATAATAATGCGAAATCTCGCTCTATGACTTGAAAGTAAAATCTCAAATATGGTAAAATAGTGACTTTTTCACTTAATCATGTAGTTTGATATTACGTAAATATATTCATTTTTACCAATATTTCGATACTATTTCATGTGTATCACGATATGTGATTTGGACTTCAAGTCTCAGAATGTCTCATAATATTGCATTTTAAGCAAGTTTTCTTGCATTTTGTTTCGTACGAAAAATCATCAAATTTAGCAATATTTTGACGTTTATATCCCTTTTCCTTGTGATTTATCATCGAATTACAATATTTTGCCGTTTTTCCACGCGTTTTTGTGAATTTTCAGTTATGTATTAATTCATTAATATACGATAAAAATGATGCAAACACATAATTGATTAGATAATAAACTTAAATA